>NC_044353.1:14928624-15180664 GCF_007364275.1 Archocentrus centrarchus | reverse complement strand
AACACCACCCCAGTCTGCCAATCCAGGGGCACCGTCCCAGATCTCCACGTGACGTTGCAGCGGTGTTTCAACCAAGACAACCATACAACATCTAGAGCCTGCAGGAACTCAGGGTGAATCTCGTCCACAACAAGGGCCCTGAAATCAAGGAGTTGTTGAACCACCACAGTGACCTCACCCTCAGTGATGAGTGAGTTATCCCGCTCGTCTCCAGATTCTGTTTCCTCTACAGTAGGTGTGTCAGTGGGATTAAGGAGGTCCTAAAAGAACTCCTTCCACCGCCTGACTTTATCCCCAGTTTCAGCAGCGCCCCACCCGCATTATATACCACGTGAGTAAAGCACGACTTTCCTCTCCTGAGTCACCTGATGGTTTGCCAGAATTGTTTTAAGGCTGCATAAGCATAAGCAACAGTAAGGACTCATTTTCTGACTCAAAGGCACAGGGAACCATCCCTCTCCAGCAACCTCCACCAGGGAAAACTCTGACATACAAGCAACAAGCTGGGTAATACAAGTATCACCACCTTTCACCAAGGGCAACTCCAGACTGGAACAGAGGCACCCAGAAAGCATCCTCGAGTCCAGACCCTCTCCAGAAGACATCTAGTCAGTATCTCTCAACCTCACACACTAGCTTAGGCTCCTTCCCTACCAGTGAGGTGACATTCCATGTCCCAATCATCAAAAGCCAGGTATTGGTCCGCTAGGGCCTCTGCCCTTGGCTGCCGCCTGACACACATTGCACCCAACCCCACGATGCCTCCTGAGGGTGGAGGGTCTGCAAGTGGGCAGGTCAGTGTCTCCTCTTTAGGCTGCACCTAGGTGGGCCCCATGGTTTAAGGCTGAGCCAACCAATGCTCTCCCTCGATCTCCCTCCCCTGTAACCAGAGGTGTGAAGTAACAAAGTACAAATACTTTGTTACTGTACTTAAGTAGATTTTTCAGGTATCTGTACTTTACTTGAATATTTATTTTTCTGACTACTTTTTACTTTTATTCCCTACATTTTTACACAAGTATCTGTTATTTCTACTTCTTACATTTTCAAAACAAGGTGGTTACTTTAGATTTAATGTGTCTGAGAAACGTTTGCATTCCGGTCAGTGCGGGAGCTGGCTCCTGATTGTGAGCATTTTTTTTCTTCGAAGTTGCAACCGCAGGGCAGAGGGGAGGTAATTGGGAGGTAACAGACACCCCACATGGTAGAAACAAAGAAGGAGCAATAACTTCACTCAGATGGAGAAAGATGCAAGAAAGTGGTAGAAACGTCCTCCAAAGAGCTACTTTTACTTTCTTACTTTGAGTAGATTTCAGAGCCCGTACTTTTTTACTTTTACTTGACTACAGAAGTTTAACCAGTACTTCAACTTTTCCATCCATCCATCCATTCTCTTCTGCTTATCCGGGGCCAGGTCGCGGGGGCAGGAGCCTAAGCAGAGAAGCCCAGGCTTCCCGCCCCCCAGCCACCTCCTCCAGCTCATCCAGCTGGCCTGGAACCCCAAGGCGTTCCCAGGCCAGCCGAGAGATATAATCTCCCCAGCGTGTCCTGGGTCTACCACGGGGCCTCCTCCCGGTGAGACATAAATCGAGAGGTTTGCTTTTATACTAAGCTCCCTCTTCACCATGACAGACCAGTGCAGCATCCGCATCACTGCAGAAGCAGCCCCGATCCTTCTGTCGATCTCCTGCTCCCTTCGCCCGTCACTTGTGAACAAGACCCCGAGATACTTAAACTCCATGAGGACCATGGCCTCAGACTTAGAGGTGCTGATTCTCATGCCGTTCCACTGCGAGCTGGAGGCCACCACCTGATGAAGCCAACAGGACTGCAGAGATGAGACTCTGAGGCCACCAAGGAAGAAGCCTTCCGCCACCTGGCTACGCCTAGAAATTCTGTCCATAAAAATTATGAACAGAATCGGTGACAAAGGGCAGCCCTGACGGAGTCCGACACCCACAGGAAACGAATTTGACTTATTACCGGCTATACGGACCAAGCTCTCACTGCGGTTATACAGAGACTGAATGGCCCGCAACAACGGGCCAGACACCCTATACTCCCGCAGGACCTCCCAAAGGATACCCCGAGGGACACGGTCGAATGCTTTCTATAAGTCCACAAAGCACATGTAGACTGGTTGGGCAAACTCCCATGCACACTCAAATATCCTTGAAAGGATAAAGAGCTGGTCCAGCGTTCAGCGACCAGGATGAAAACCGCATTGTTCCTCCTGGATCCGAGGTTCAACTAACGGTAGGACCCTCCTTTCCAGCGCCATAGCATAGAACCGAACTCCTCCCACACCCGAGTTTTTGCTTCGGCCATTGCCCGAGCTGCATTCCGCTGGCCTGCCGATACCATGTCAGCTGCCTCGGAGTCCCACAGGCTAACCAAGCCCGATAGGACTCTTTCTTCAGCTTGATGGCTCCCTTCACCTCTGGTGACCACCATCTGGTTTGGGGGTTACCACCACGGACAGGCACAAACCCCCTTGCAGCCACCAGCTCTGAGCAGTAGCCTCAACAATGGGAGGTGCGGAACAAGGTCCATTCGGACTCAATGTCCTCAGCCTCCCTCGGAATGCTGTCGAAGTTCTGCCGGAGGGTGGGAGTTTAGGTTTAGGTGCGCCAGGTCTGTCCAGCATCTTCCCCAGCCACCTGATCCAACTCACCACGAGGTGGTGATCAGTTGACAGCTCAGCTCCTCTCTCACCCGAGTGTCCAGACCATACGGCCGCAGATTGATGATACTATTACAAATCAATCTTCGAACTGCGACCTAGGGTGTCCTGGTGCCATGTGCATTTATGGACATCCATGTTCAAACATGGTGTTCGTTATAGACAAACTGTGGTTTGCACAGAAGTCCAATAACAAAACATTACTCGGGTTCAGATCGGGCAGGCCGTTCCTCCCAATCACACCCCTCCAGGTCGCACTGTCATTGTCCAGCTTTTGCCAGATTAATTTTTAAAACAGGTACTTGTACTTCTACTTAAGTACAGAATGTCAGTACTTTGGCCACCTCTGCCTGTAATCATATCCGGGACAGGGTAAAATGTTCCCTTGATTGTTCTTCCATAGAGGTCATTTGAATCACTCTTTGTCTGGACCCTCACCCAGGACCAATTTGCCTTGGGAGATTCTACCCAAAGCAAAAGAACCTGGACAACATAGGTCCTAGGATCACTGGGACACACAAACCCCTGCACCACAATAAGGTGGTGATTCAGCTTTCAGGCCCCTATTCCTATGATGCACTGTTTCTTTTCATCCACCTCTTTTACTCTGTTTATACCCCAACATTTAATCATTAGTTATTATTAATCTCTGGTTCTCTTCCACAGCATGTCTTTTGTCCTATCTCTCCTCTTAGCCCCAACCGATGACTGCCCCTCCCTGAGCCTGTTTCTGCTGCAAGTTTCTTCCTGTTTAAAAGGGAGTTTTTTCCTTCCCACTCTTGCCAAATGCTTGCTCATAGGGGGTCATTTTGACTCCTGGGTTTTCTCTGTAATTATTGTAGGGTCTTTACCTCGCAATAAAAAGCACCTTGAGGCGATTGTTGTGATTTGGTGCTATATAAATAAAATTGAATGGTTCGAGGGAAAAGAGACTAAAAATTTTTAATCAGTTAAAAGACTTAAAGACAGATGTTCTTCTACAGGAGACACATGTGTCCAAAACATCTGAACACACACTCTCCTCTCCACAGTTCCCTCATGTGTACTCAGCCAGCTACAATTCCAAACAAAGAGGCATAGCCATACTGATTAACAGGAAGGTAAACTTTAACATTAACAACACTACATCAGACCCAGACAGTAGATTTATAATAATTTATCTATTCAGAATATAGATTTATGTATTGCTAGTATATATGGGCCAAATGTTGATGACCCCTCCTTCTTTCACTCTTTCTTCACTACACTCTTGGATCACTCTGACACCACAATTATAATAGGAGGAGACTTCAACCTGGTACTTAATGCAGATATTGACAGGCTCAGTACAGCAGTGAGTCAAAGGAACTGGCAGTCTGCAGACATTCTTAAACAGTACATGAAGGATTTTGGTCTTTGTGATGCTTGTCGTTCACATCACCCCACTCTGAGGGATAATACTTTTTTTCTCACCAGTGCACAAGTCTCACTCTCGCATAGATTATTTTCTAGTTAGCAGTTCCATGATGATGGATATCACAATCAGTGATCATGCGCCGTTGTCTATGTCTCTGACACAGAAAAGAGTCACACCACCAATTAGGAACTGGAGATTTAATACATCATTACTTAAAGAACAAGATTTCATTAATTATTTCAAAAAGGGTTGGGCTATATATTTAGAAAATAATGATATTCCTGGGATATAACCATGTGTTCTTTGGGAAGCAGGAAAGGCAGTAATGCAGGGCATCTTATTGCTCGCATAAGAAAAATAAAGAAAACACACTTGTATTAGAATTAGAACAGAAAATTAAATCTTTATAAACTGCCTATGCTGCTTCACCACAAGAACATATAGTTAACAACCTGAGGAAACTAAAACTGGAATTAAATGAAATAATTGATAAAAGGACAATTTATGTTGCAGAGGCTGCGTTTGGAAAACTTCGAACATGGAAATAAATCTGGAAAATTCCTGGCCAACCAGTTAAAGCTATATAAAGAAAAAACAGCTATTTATTCTATTAAAGATTCAATTGGTAACATTACTCATGACCCACAACAAATAAATAAATATTTTAAAGATTTTTATGAAGCTTTATACTCATCACAGATTAATCCATCTGATGCTGAGATTGAAGAATTTCTTAACAATATAAATCTACCTAAACTAAATGATGAACAGGTTGCAGCTCTGGATTCACCTCTTTCAATGTTTGAATTCCAGGAAGCCTTAAAGCATCTCCCAAATAATAAAGCGCCAGGCCTAGATGGTTTTCCAGCCAAGTTTTATAAAGAATTTTGGTCTGAGCTAGGACCCAATCTTTTCAGAATGGTAACTCAGATTCAGAATGATCAAACACTATCTCCAAATATAAACTCTGCAAACATTAGCCTATTTCTTAAACCAGGCAAAGACTCCACACCCCCATCCAGCTACTGCCCAATCTCTCTTATTAATGTAGATCTTAAAATAATTTGCAAGGTCCTGGCCAGAAGATTAGAAAATATTACTCCATTTATAATACATCCAGACCAAACAGGTTTTTTCAAGGGTCGACATTCAGCCAATAATACACACATACTAACGTAATAGATTATTGTTCTATTAACAAATTAGAAACCACAATTATATCTTTAGAAGCAGAGAAAGCATTTGACCGGGTAAACTGGAAACTTTTATTAGCGGTCCTACACAAATTTGGATTTGCTTCATCCTTTATAAACTGGATCAGAACACTATACAGCTCTCCAAATGCATATGTTAGGACAAATGATATTATTTCACAAAGCTTCAATCTGCAGAGGGGGTACCAGACAGGGCTGCCCACTCTCTCCCTCACTTTGTCATTTTCATTGAGCCACTAGCAGCAGCAATTCGTCAACATGCAAATATTAAAGGGATTCAACTGAAAATACAGATCATAAATAAGCCTTTATGCTGATGATGTATTACTTTTCCTTGAGAGTTCATAAGCTTCTCTTCTGAAGACAATCACTGTTCTGTTTGATGTTGTCTTCCTGTTGTCTTTGCTGAGAAATTTGGTGTTTATAAGTTTTTCATGTTCCTTTGCTGCCATCTACTGGGGAACAAGGGTAGTGTTTTTATGCTTGCGACATCGACTGATGACGTCATGAGCAGTGGTCATTGTTGTGCGGGAAAACAAGCTTGATGCGCGATTTCTGTCTGTTGAGTCTCAAGTCAGCCCTTGAAGGCATCGTCGGTATGATGTATTAATTATATGCATATAAAACAAGATAAATGTTAATCCACCTAGTTTAGAGCCCTGCTAACCTTTAGTAGAGTTCTATATTTGTTATTTGTTGGTTAAGCTAATCTAGCTTCTAAGCTATTTTCTATAGCACTGTCAAACCGCCCTCTGAATGGTATTGTATTTTGTTTCACAGTTTTACCCTACTTCAACTTACCATAAAGAGTTAACTGGAACCTGTCATCTGTGTGGTTTGTTGGAGAGGAGTTAACCAGCTGTCGACCCTGGCAAGGCGTTGGGGCAGGACAGTACAGTAAAACGACGTCTTCTGGCGGGCTGATCTTCGCAACTGGAGGGCAGAACGACACCGTGTGAGTGACGGACCTGACAGAATCACAGTAACTGGATTGTCTTTTCAAGCAAGTACGATTAAAATCAGCGTCAAGATGTCGGAAAAAGCTTCGACCACACGATCCATAAAAACCAGATCAGACGCAGCCTGCTCATCTAAAAGGTCTTCAAGCTCCTCTGCTAGCAAGTTAGCTGCTGCTCAGGCGCGGGCAGAAGCAGAGGCTGCAAGGACTGAAGTGGCATTTGCTGCAAAAGAGAATAAACTGAAATTAAAGCAAGCAGAATTGGAATTAGAAAATAAGCGTTTGGAAATGACACTGAATAGAGTCCGCCTCGAAAAACAAGCTGCAGCTACAGCGGCCAAAGCAGACGTCCTAGAGGCAGCAGTGCAAGAAGAATTCAAGCAGGTTTTCAGCGACATTGATGTGCCAACCGAGAACTCAAAGGTACGCACAAAGGACTATGTTGAGGGAGCAGATAAATACTCTCCAGCAGAGCTATTAGAAAGCACTCCCGCCAGCATCCCAGACATTCAGACCCCTGAATATGCCCATCCCATTGCCTCTTACCACACCGCGAGTGAATTACCCCATCAGCAGAACCACATAATGCCACAATCACAGCACACTGACTATGTGCCTAAAACGACACCTCGCCCTGAAATAATGCAGAAGCCTTTAGGAAATGACTACAGTGACACTGCATATAACCAACCATTAGACAATTCCCACTTACTACCCAGTGTTGCTCACCAACAAAGAAGCCCTGTACATGCTCAGTTTGATGAAAACAGAGGAATATCAGACCTTGTCAGATTTATGGCCCGGCGTGAGCTTATCTCCACTGGGCTTGTGCAGTTTAATGACCGTCCTGAATGCTTTAGAGCTTGGAAAGCATCCTTTATGAATTCTATCAGAGACCTCAGCCTCTCAGCTAGTGAGCAGCTTGACCTTCTTGTAAAATGGTTAGGCAAGGACTCATCCGAACATGCTAGACGCATAAGAACTGTTCACGTGAATCACCCAGAACATGGACTCAGGGCTGTATGGAATCGGCTCAATGAGTACTATGGTGCACCTGAGGTAATTGAAAACTCCTTGTTCAAAAGGCTGGAAAGCTTTCCCAAAGTGCAGAACAAGAATGAGCTCAAACTAAGAGAGCTGGGGGACTTACTGATGGAAATACAGGCAGCAAAGGCTGATGGGGACCTGTTCGGCCTCAGTTATCTAGACACACCCCGCGGGATTAACCCTATTGTGCAGAAACTGCCATTCTACCTGCAAGAGAAGTGGCTCACATTAGGTTTTAATTATAAGGAACAACATAGGGTCACCTATCCCCCATTCAGCTTCTTTGTGAACTTTGTGTGCCTGCAGGCAAGGATGCGAAATGATCCTGGCTTCATGCTGGCAGCATCCAGCAACGAACAGTCTGGTTATCACAAGCCTGCATCAAAGTTAGAGAGCCAGAGGGCAGTAGCTGTTCTCAAGACAGGAGTGTCTCCTGATACCTCACTAACACCTTCTGACTCCCCATCTGCAAGTAAGTCCACCAGCAGAGAGGACCCAGCGAAACGTTGTCTCTTGCACAACAAGCCCCACCCTCTCCACAAATGCCGTGGATTTAGAGATAAGCCCATAGAGGAAAGAAAGGCACTCTTAAAGAAACATGGAGTGTGCTACAAGTGCTGCAAAGCCATACACTTGGCAAGAAACTGCAACGATGAGGTAAGCTGCACAGAATGCGGAAGCAACATGCATGTTGCAGCGCTACACCCTGGCCCAGCACTGAAAGGCAGCAGCTCAGAGAACCCTGCACCTGAGAATGGCGGGGAGACTCCTGTCTCGGCCACATGCACCAAGGTGTGTGGAAAGGACATCTCAGGGCGCTCCTGTTCAAAATATGTCTGGTAAAGGTATACCCAGCCAACCACTCTTATGCTGCAGTCCGTATGTATGCCATCTTAGATGATCAAAGTAACCGATCACTTGTACGAACAGAGTTTTTCAGTATTTTCAATATTTCAGGACAGCCCTCACCATACTCCCTGAAAACATGTGCGGGAACAATAGAGACTGAAGGTAGACAGGCATGTGGCTTCATGGTGGAACCTGTGGATGGCAGCATTGTGCTGTCACTGCCACCATTGATTGAATGCAACGAAATCCCAAACAATCGGAGGGAAATTCCCTCACCCGAGGTCGCCTCCAGCCACACCCATTTGAGACATCTCGCAAAGCACATCCCCAATCTCGACCCACAAGCCCCCATTTTGCTGTTGTTGGGCAGGGACATAATCAGAGCCCACAAGGTGAGAAGACAGGTGAACGGCCCACACAATGCACCCTACGCCCAAAAACTGGATCTGGGTTGGGTGATTGTGGGTGATGTGTGTATTGGGGACATGCACAAGCCGCCGCTTGTCCACTCCTACTACACCAATGTGCTGAGAAACGGACGCCCTTCTCTCTTTCAACCATGCCCAAACAGCTACACGGTGAAGGAGAGATACTGTGTCACTGAACCCTTCTCACACTTCATTTTGCATGGAGGCAGTCATGCAAAGGCAATACAGAACACTTTGGACAGTGATGCGTTTCAGACAACAAAGGATGATGACACAGAGGCACCGTCCATAGAGGACATGCAGTTTCTGAGCATCATGGACCATGGAGTCTACAAGGACGAGGGAAACAGCTGGGTGGCTCCTCTTCCTTTCAGAGCTCCCCGACCACGGCTGCCCAACAGCCGTGCCCAGGCGCTGGAACGCCTCAATTCGCTGCAGCGCTCCTTCAAAAGGAGACCTGAAATGAAACAGCAGTTCATTACGTTCATGGAAAGGATCTTTCAGAGCGGGCACGCGGAAGAAGCTCCCCTACTGAAACCCGGAGAGGAACACTGGTACCTACCGTGCTTTGGAGTTTATCACCCGAAAAAGCCTTCTCAGATAAGAGTCGTGTTTGACTCCAGCGCACAGCACAATGGCCTGTCTCTAAACCAAGTGCTCCTAACCGGACCAGATCTCAACAACAGCCTGGTGGGCGTTCTCCTTCGTTTCAGAAAAGAGAATGTCGCCTTCTCTGTGGACATACAGCAGATGTTCCACTGCTTCAAGGTCAGGCCCGAGGAACGCAACTTTCTCAGGTTCCTTTGGTTCAAGGACAATGACCCTGAGAAAGAGGTCACAGAATTCCGCATGAATGTTCATGTGTTTGGAAATAGCCCCTCCCCAGCTGTGGCTATTTACTGTCTCAGGCGTGCAGCTCTGGAAGGTCAGAGTGAATATGGAGAAGATGCACAGCGGTTTGTGGGCAGAGATTTTTATGTGGATGATGGACTGAAATCCCTACCTACAGCTGAACAGGTGATCAGTCTGCTTAAAAGGACTCAAAGCATGCTGGCAGGCTCCAATCTCAGACTCCACAAGCTAGCCTCGAACAACAAAGAGGTCATGCAGGCTTTCTCCTGTGAAGATCGTGCCACTGACTTAAAGGACCTCGACCTGGCTGCTGACAGTCTACCAGTGCAGAGGAGCCTTGGTCTACACTGGGACCTGGATTCAGACTGTTTCACTTACCGGGTGGAGGATGAGAGGAAGCCATTCACCCGACGGGGAGTCCTCTCCACAGTGAACAGCTTATATGACCCTCTTGGATTCGTCTCTCCTGTGACAATTCAAGGAAAGGCTCTGCTTCGCGAACTCGCCACCGACTCTCCTGATTGGGATGCTCCTCTGCCTGCAGAAAAGGAGAAATTGTGGGACAGCTGGAGAGATTCTCTTCAAGAACTGGAAAAATTAAGAATTCCCAGAGCCTACACCCGCATATCCTTGTCTGCAGCTGAACGAATTGAGCTCTGTGTCTTTTCAGACGCATCAGAAAGGGCAGTTGCTGCGGTTGCTTATTTAAGAACTGTAGGTGCAGATGGTCAATGCAGTACAGGACTGATCGCAAGCAAAGCGAGACTCGCACCACGCCCAGAACACACCATACCCCGTTTGGAGCTGTGTGGAGCAGTCATGGCAGTGAATCTGGCTGAAGCCATCATGTCTGAAATCGACATCAAATTTGATGCAGTCACATTCTACACAGACAGCAGAATTGTACTCGGGTACATTTTCAATGAGAAAAGAAGATTCTATGTGTACGTGAGCAACCGAGTTCAGCGCATCAGGCGAAGCACACTGCCACAACAGTGGAGGTATGTAGACACTCAACACAATCCTGCAGACATTGCAACACGGTCGGTTCCAGCAAACCGCCTGAAAGACACAATGTGGTTTACTGGACCAGCATTCTTGTCTCAGCCTGTTGACATGCTGCCTGTTGAACAGTCCTTTGAACTCTCACAGCCAGAACGAGATCCTGAAATACGGCCGCAAGTGACCACACTGTCTACGACAGTGTTCAAAACTCTTGGTTCACAGCGTTTCAGTCGCTTTTCACGCTGGAGTTCTCTCACAAGGGCTGTTGGTGTGCTGATTCACATCCTTCAGTGTTTCAGGAAAGACAAGAATAGTGAACAGTGTCAGGGATGGCATCTTTGCTGCACACCTGCAACAGTGGATGTTCTCAACCAGAGCACAACAGTCATCATTAGAACAGTCCAGCAGGAGACCTTTGAGAGAGAACTAGAGTGCCTCTCATCCAACACAAACATTCCAAAGGGCAGTCTTCTCTGGTCCTTGGATCCCTTTCTTGACCAAGCAGGCTTGCTGAGAGTCGGAGGACGTCTCACAGCTGCCGATCTAGAACCCAGTGAGAAGAGACCGCTGATCTTGCCTGGAGGTCACCATGTAGCCACCCTCATTGTGCGTCACTTTCATGAACAGTCACAACACCAAGGACGCCACTTTACTGAGGGCGCCATCCGATCTGCTGGCTATTGGATACTGGGTGCCAAAAGAGTCGTAAACAAAGTAATTTTTGAATGCTTTGTCTGCCGCAAACTCAGAGGAAAATGTGAAGTTCAAAAGATGGCTGACCTGCCACCCGACAGACTCAGCACTGAGCCACCTTTTACTAATGTTGGCATGGACGTGTTCGGGCCCTGGGCTGTTGCTGCACGTCGCACAAGGGGAGGACACACTGAGAGTAAGAGGTGGGCAGTTCTCTTTACTTGCTTATCTGTCAGAGCCATTCACATCGAGGTCATCGAGTCTTTAGATTCATCCAGCTTCATTAATGCACTCAGAAGGTTCCAGGCCATACGGGGGCCAGTGAAACACCTCCGCTCAGACAGGGGCACAAATTTCATCTGCGCCTCCAAAGACCTCAAAATCCCTTCAAATGCTGATGAGAAGACACTGGAGAGATTCCTCTCTGAGCAGGGCTGCAGTTGGACCTTCAATGCCCCGCACTCCTCTCATATGGGAGGGGTGTGGGAAAGAATGATCGGTGTCACACGCCGCATCTTGGATTCAATGCTCATGCAAATAAGATCTAAGCTCACACACGAGGTGCTCACAACCCTTTTGGCTGAGGTCACGGCCATTGTGAATAACCGCCCACTTGTGCCTGTGTCTACTGACCCAACAGATCCCTTTATCCTCACACCCGCATCACTGCTGACTCAAAAGGTAGGCCCCTGCCCACCTCCAGCTGGCGAGTTTGACCACAAGGACTTACACAAGCAGCAGTGGCGCAGAGTTCAAAGCCTGTCTAACACTTTCTGGGACAGGTGGCGCAAGCAGTACCTGGCGACACTACAGCCCCGCAGGAAGTGGTCATCCGACCACCCCAATCTCAAAGAAGGAAGTGTAGTGCTTCTCAAGGACATTCACTGCAAAAGGAATGACTGGCCTCTTGGCATCATCACAGAGGTGTACCCCAGCAAAGATGGACGAGTACGCAAGGTTCAGCTGAGAATCGTCAGGAAGGACGGAACCAAACTGCTTCTCAGACCTGTTAATGAACTGGTCCTGCTGATTTCCCCAGATTAATAAGTGTGCAATGTTTCAAGTGTTAAGTAAAGAGAAGGTTTCTTAAGGTTAAATGAATGCATAACTGAGCCTATTTTGATGTTTAACATAACGTAGGTAAAGGAAAGAAAAGTGTGAAACCCCCTGGGTATCAGGCGGGGAGTGTTCTGTTTGATGTTGTCTTCCTGTTGTCTTTGCTGAGAAATTTGGTGTTTATAAGTTTTTCATGTTCCTTTGCTGCCATCTACTGGGGAACAAGGGTAGTGTTTTTATGCTTGCGACATCGACTGATGACGTCATGAGCAGTGGTCATTGTTGTGCGGGAAAACAAGCTTGATGCGCGATTTCTGTCTGTTGAGTCTCAAGTCAGCCCTTGAAGGCATCGTCGGTATGATGTATTAATTATATGCATATAAAACAAGATAAATGTTAATCCACCTAGTTTAGAGCCCTGCTAACCTTTAGTAGAGTTCTATATTTGTTATTTGTTGGTTAAGCTAATCTAGCTTCTAAGCTATTTTCTATAGCACTGTCAAACCGCCCTCTGAATGGTATTGTATTTTGTTTCACAGTTTTACCCTACTTCAACTTACCATAAAGAGTTAACTGGAACCTGTCATCTGTGTGGTTTGTTGGAGAGGAGTTAACCAGCTGTCGACCCTGGCAAGGCGTTGGGGCAGGACAGTACAATCACACTGATAGATAAGTTTTCATCTATATCAGATTACTCTATCAATTGGGCAGACCCGCACTTGCCTCTCCATTTTAATTGCATTACAACCAGTACAAGTGACAATACATTCTGATACACATAGGACCTTGTGGGGCAAGCATGGGGATGATGAGAGGGGGCTGCTGAGTTGGCCCCACTCTGGTCCTGTCTACTGTCAACCCCCCCAATTTTAATGGCATTTTAGACATTAGGGTTTCGAGGGGGTGGTGTGGTCGAGAGCTGACAACTAGCAGTTGGATGCTTGAGGCACAGCTGTCCCCTCAATTTTAATTGCATCCTATACACTTCATGCATTCACAAACATGAAACCATACACTTCAACATTTATAATTTGGGTGGGGGGTGGGGTGGGCCATCCCACACCCAGGTTTCCCAGGGTTGGGAATCGGGTGGTCACGGTAGATGACTGCCCCTCCCTGAGCCTGGTTCTGCCGGAGGTTTCTTCCTGTTTAAAGGGAGTTTTTCCTTCCCACTGTCACCAAATGCTTGCTCACAAGGGGTCGTTTTGACTGTTTGGTTTTCTCTGTAATTATTGTAGGATCTTTACCTACTATAAAAAGCACCTTGAGGCGACTGTTTGTTGTGATTTGGTGCTATATAAATAAATTGAATTGAATTGAATTTGGCCAGTAGGTGTGTATCATGTCAGGGCCTGGTGCTGTCCAGCTCTTCATATGTTCTGGATGTCTGCCACTGAGATGGTTACTGGATCCTGTTCAGGGACGTTGCTGTGGTCTGCTCTTAGGTCCACTAGCCACTGGGCATTGATATTATGTGACACTTTCTCCCATATGCCCTGCCAGTGTATTACTCCATCTCCAGCCTTGGTGGGGGTGCTGTTCTCATATTGTTCCCCTGCCACTGAGAGTATACCTTGGATGGTTCGGTGGAGAACATCTGGTTTATTCTTTTCTTTGCTTGGCAGTCTCTAGGGACTCAGGTATCGACAGTTGTTGTACTGTTGTAGACACCGCTTTCTTCATTATACCTTTCTGCAACTCTGAGATCTGGCTAACTTCCCTCCCTGCTGTCTTGATCTTAGCCTCTAGCCGTCTTTTCTATGGAGTATACTGCTCCTTATTGTTCACCTTATACCCAAATATCTGAAGGATCACTGCTGCCATGGTATACATCAGTCATTGTTGTGGTAGGGATTGTCCGTAGTGCTCCATTTGCATCTTCTTGTAGATCTTCAGAGGGTACTTCATGTAGTCTTGGTAGTTGGTGTGTATATATATATATATATATATATATATATGGTGCCATAATTATTAAATCCAATAGTTGTGAATAAACACACAGAGTGGAAAGAGATGAGTGAAGAAGAAATGCTCAGTGCAGGGCATTGCAGCATAACTAAGGGATGGTTCAGGGTCACCTGATCCAGCCCTAACTATAGGCTTTTTCAAAAAGAAAAGTTTTAAGCCTAATCTTAAAAGTAGAGAAGTGTCTGTCTTCTGAAACCAAACTGGGAGCTGGTTTCATAGTAGAGAGGCCCATTCTTCTTTTAAGTAATCATTTCATTAGACGCCATGTTCCTACAATTTTTGGGACTGAGTATAACCACCTCAATTTTGTCTGCTTTTGGAAGTAGGAATTTAGAGGTCATCACTTGTGTGTCTTTAAGACATTCCTGTGGTTCACCTATTTGATCTGTATTATCTGGCTTCATGGATAAATAAAGCTGGGTATCATCTACATAGCAATAAAAATGTATGCAGTGTTTTATAATAATATTACCCAAGAGAAACATGTATATTGCAAAAAGTATTGGTCCCAGCACAGAATCCCATGGGACTCTGTGGCTAATGTTTGTGCATGAAGAAAAAATCCCTATTTATGTGCACAAACTGGAATCTGTGACATAGATATAATTCAAACCACTGCTGTGCACCAATCTTTGTAATAAAATATTATGGTCAACAGTATTGAACGCTGCACTGAGGTCTAGGAGAACAAGTGCAAAGATAAGTCCACTGTCAGAGGCCATACGAAGATCATTTGTACCTTCACTAATGCCGTTTCTGTACTGTGATGAATTCTGAATCCTGATTGAAACTCTTGAAATAAACTGTTTCTTTGCAAATGAGAAGTTAACTGTTTGATAGCTGCTCTTTCAAGAAATTTTAAAACAAAAGGAGGCAGCATGGTGGTTAGCACTGTTGCCTCACAGCTAGAAGGTCTGGGTTTGAATCCACCTTGGGTCCTGCCTTTCTGTGTGGAGTTAACATGTTCTCCCCGTGTTGGTGTGGTTTCCTCCCACAGTCCAAAGACATACTGTTAGGTTCACTGTCGCTTCTAAATTGCCCATACAGTGTTATACAAAAGTTTGGGCACCCCTGATGATTTTCCTTTATAAATCATTGGTTGTTCAGATCAGCAACTTCAGTTAAATATATCATATAGCAGATGAAAACAGTGCTATTTGAGAAGTGAAATGAAGTTTATAGGATTTACAGAAAGTGTGCAATAATTATTTAACCAAAATTAGGCAGGTGCATAAGTGTGGGCACCCTTGTCATTTTATTGATTTGAATACCTTTAGCGCTAATTATTGGAACACAAAATTTGTTTTGTAAGCTCATTGACCCTTGATCTACATACACTGGTGAATCCAATTATGAGAAAGGGTTAAGGTGGCCAATTGCATGTGTTTCTTTGCATCTTCTCTGAAGAGTGGCAACATGGGAGCCCCAAGACAACTCCAAAATGACCTGAAAACAAAGACTGTTCAACATCATGGTTTAGGAGAAAGATCCAAAAAGCTCTCTCAGAGATTTCAGCTGTCAGTTTCCATTGTGAGGAACATAGTGAGCAAATGGAAGACCACAGGCACAGTTCTAGTTAAGGCCTGAAGTGACAGGTCAAAAAAAAAAAATCTCAGATAGGCAGAGGCGAAGGATGGTGAGAACAGTCAGTCAACCCACAGAGCAGCTCCAAAGACCTACAACATCATCTTGCTGCAGATGGTGTCACTGTGCATCCTTCAACTATTCAGCGCACTTTGCACAAGCAGAGGCTGTATGGCATGCTCGAAAACCATAAAACATGACTGAGCTGGAGATGTTTTGTAAAGAACAATGGTCCAAAATACCTTCAGCCACAATCCAGACTCTCATTGGAAGCTATAGGAAGCATTTAGAGACTCTTATTTCTGCAAAAGGAGGATCTACTAAATATTGATGTCATTTTTCTGTTGGGGTGCCCAAACTTATGCACCTGCCTAATTTTGTTTAAAAAATTATTGCACACTTTATTTAAATCGTTGGCCCTGCAACAGGCTGGCGACCTGTTCAGGGTGTACCCTGCCTCTCGCCCTATGACAGCTGGGATAGGCTCCAGCCCCCCCGCGACCCTTAACAGGATGTGCGGAAGCGAATGGATGGATGGACTTTATTTAAATCTTATAAACTTAATTTCACTTCTCAAATATCTGTCATGGATCGGCTGTGCGGCAGGCAGGAAGGAGGACCCCAACGCAGGATACGCCAGACAGAGGTAAGATATAAACTCAGCTTCATTTGGCAGAGCTAAACAAAAAGCAGGACTGGGCAGGACCAGCGGCAAAAAATGCAGAACAAAATTAAATGCCACTAGACCTCCAGAAAACAGGGGAAACTGACAGAGGCAGACAGCATGGGAAACAAAGAACAAGCCAAAGATGACAACGTAACAACAGGCACTGGAACACAGGACTTAAATACATAGGAGGGCTAATGAGGGAGGTGAAAACAGGTGGTAACACTGGTGACGCTAATAATACTGACAAGACCAGGGGAAGCAAAACTGAACACAGCAGACAGGGACTAGACAACTGTCAAAATAAAACAGGAAGTAAGACAAGGGAACAGAGACGCAGACCTGACACAGAATACAGGGAGAACACCAGGGACTAGAAATAACAATTAAACCCCACAAAAAATAACATTTTCAAGGAAATATGCGATTTTCTGGTTTTTAAGTGGGCCGCAGCACTCTTGACTTTGGGAACTACTGGTTTAGAGGACGAAATTATTGAAGTTAAAATATCCATTGGAGAGAAATATCACCAGTTATTAAAGTTGCTATTCATATGTATCATTACAGTAATTCCACTCATCCTTTTCTGGATCTGACCCATCCCATCTGTCATAGGGTGAGATGCAGGCACAGGTCACTAGCTTGCCACAGGACTAACACAGAGGGACAGTCAACCTTTCACACTCACATTCACACCTATGGGCAATTTAGAATCACTTTGGACTGTGGGAGGAAACTGGAGCACCTGGAGAAAAGCCACACAAACATGGGAAGAACCTGCAAACTCCACACAGAAAGGTCCTGGCCTTTGTCTCTAATAAATACAATTTTATTTGTAAAGAAATTCATGAAGTCATTGCTGGCTAAAGTCAAAGTAATACTTGGCTCAGCAGAGCTCTGACTCTTTGTCTGTGTGGCTGGCAGGGGTGGACACATGAGACAGAGCTGATATTAAGCAGCTTTAATGCTGAAAATCTTTTCAGTGTCCAAAAACACAACACACAAAATTCCAAAACCCAAGGTCTACATGAAGCCAAAACAAGACACGCACAAAAAGTGAATGCACACAAAGCAGACAGCACACAGACACAACAAACTGAGAGCTTTTAAATACCAGAGGGCTGATGAGGGGAGTGGACACAGCTGGGAACACAGGTGAACACAATAATACTAATAATTACAAAAAAGAAGTAACACAGAACACAACACACGGGGAACAGAGGACCACCAAAATAAAACAGGAAGGAAGACAGAAAAACAAAGACATGGACCAGACACACCACACCGGGAAACACTGGGAAAGCAGAAATTAAAACATAACCAATAACAATAAAAGAAGCACAGAAAAGGTAAACGCAACTCAAAAACTACGTATAAACAAAAACGCTGGGTCAGTGGACCCAGAATCATGACATTGTCAGCCTCACTTCAGTGCTTGAGAGAAATCTGGGGTTGTTCCTCTTTACCTAAGTTAGTGACGAATAATAGTAGCTTTACGGAGGCCTTTTTTTTTTTTAATAGACCAACAAACCATTTTTCCAGGCCAAATAAAGATTATCTAAATGAGCGAAACTCAATTTCCTCTCCAGCTCATGGGTTATCTGGTTTAGGGTTGTGAGTTATACCAGGGAGTCAAGCACCTCTGATTTCTTGCCTTCTTTTTCAGAGGAGCCACAGTATCCAGGGTCAAACGCAAGATAACCAACGTCTGTGGGAGTAAAGTTTGTTCTGCATTGTGTTGGCATTATAGAAGATAACAGTGGAGGAATTGTATCCTTAGACTTAGTTACAACATCTACTACAATGAAATTTACTGTCCACTGCTGTGTAATCCAGTATGGTAAAAGACAGTGGTAGCTTACATATATTTGCATCTGAAGAGTCAACCTCATCATGGTTCATAATTAATTATTATCATTTACTGTTAATTTACTATTTTTTTTTTCATGACGTGTATGGCATTTTTGAAGAATTTCTTGCTGGGAATCATCATGGGCTCCCGTGTAAAAACAAATCAAGTAATTGATTCTGTATGGCACAGACAGCACACATACACAGGCTGCAGGCCTCATTTTATTTTTGCTTTGTATTGTCTAATATTTGACATCATGTTTGTCATATCACGTCACAAACTGGCTCAAAAGGAGCGACAAGTAGGGAGCTTAAAATGATAAAATGTAGTTGGTTAAACCTGTGCACAAAATAAGAATGACTTCATTTTTTTCTTTTCTTTTTTTTTTTTGATCCATCCACACTGACTGCTTTTCTATGTGGACATTAGGACTTACTGTGGCATCCCCTCATTTAGCTGTTGGTTTCAACTCCTTTCCCTGTCATAATTACTACATCCACTAGAGTGCAGTGTTACACTGAAATTTGACCTCGTATTCTAACAATCTACCTGCTCAATTAAACTATTCAGTTGTGTTCAAATGGGAGAACAGTCCCTGGCATGATGTGGCTGTCAGGGTTGAACTCTGTCGGGCCTCTGCACTTGTGTCTCTTGTCACTGTGATATTTTAAGAATTGATATGACTTTGTTTACTCTCGTTAATCATCCCTTTTCTTAAAAGAAAACTCAGTGTGATTTTACTGGTTGAATAAAGGCAAAGCTGTACCATCAGTAAGAAGGACAGATAAAAGGCTTCAGGTTAGGGTAAAATGATTTGGGTTAAATTGGGGGTATGTTCCCTAATCTGTTCTTCAACTTGGCACTTTGAGAATGCATCGTACAATTCATTTATTTATATATATACATATATATATATATATGTGTGTATATATATATATATATATATGTATATATATATATTTATGTATATAATATCCATTTTTGTTATAATTAAATAAGACAAAACCAGGATAGTCTGGATGCTCAACAGCCTGCTTCTCTCTTGATAAGTGAAATATTAGCTAACTTAATTTTTTTAAAGACAAATCTTTATTTTCCTCTTTGAATTAATGGGGCATTTATGTTCTTTTCAGCACTACACTGCTTGTCAGTTTAAACATTTAATGCTGGGACCTGCTCAGACTAACCAGCATTCTACTGTCGCCTTGTTGGCTCAGGTAGGATGTTTGGTTTTAATTTATCCTTGGGTTGTGTGGACACACAGAAGGGTTCAGGTAAGGACCTAGGGGGGGAGGGTGCTTTGCGGGGGTGTCAGACAGGGAGACGCTCTCAGTCAGCCTGCTGGGCATGGTGCCCTGGCTTCCCCGTTGCCGGCCCCTCAGCACTTAGACTGGCAGCAGCATGCTGTGACTCCATCCCAGCAACAGCGTCACAGATTTGGGCTGGCTGCCACAGGCCACAGCCAATCGGGGCAGACACACTGCCAGATCACTTCAGAGGTAGCCAATAGTAAGCATTAATGTGTTTAGTGTCATTCCTCCCAGATGTGAATTCCTCTAAACCCACAAGGTACACAAATGCACATGGAAACACACTCTCAAACAAGCTCTCACTCAAAGACAGAGTGTGCACAGATTCACACTGACACTGTTTATGTGTGGAAACAAGAAGAGATACAAAAACAGTCTTTGTGCTTTCAAATGAATGAACCTCTTCATCACACTACTGCATCCCATCTGTCAGCATCTTTAAATTACAACATGACTCCTCTTTCACATACAGGTGACACCCATATTACTGCAAGCACATGGAACTTTGTCTCACTCTTGTGGAAAATCTGAGTAATACAATTGTTGTGTTGCGACATTGTGCACTGTGGTGCTGAGCAATTTCCTGAAGGATAAACACACTTATATCAAAATATGTCATCAATTTTTATTCTCTGAAGCATGTTTGCATTTTTCTGAAGTCAAGAAGAAGGAGTGGAGAGCAGATATTCAGGCATTAGTTTCTTTTATTCATTTTTTCATTCATTTTCTCACTTCATCTTACATACATGACACATCGAGCACAAAGCAAAACCACTAAACGTTGTACAGCGTGAACAATTTCATTAGTAACAATGGAAACACAACGGATTACATGTTCAAACTAGTCAGGCCACATGCGGTCAAAAATCCCCAAAGTTCCTCATTTCAATCATAACACAGAAGCTGAGCATCATCATTTAGTCTGAAAGGAAAAAAGAGAATGTCACAACTTTTGGTGGCAGTTTTGTATTGTTTTGTATTAAAATTAATACAAGTGTGATTTTAAACTACAACAACAACAGCTAATAATAATAATAATGGTGAACCCACACAGTTTATATGAGAAACTGGATTAGAATCTTAATTTTAAACAAGAAAAGAACAAATGCTTACCTTAATCAATGTAACTATGATAGCATAAATAGTGAGGATGATGAAAAAACCAAGGAAGGTGAAAACCATATTCCAGGTTTCCTCGGCTGTGTCGAGGTTTACATCAGCGTGCAAAATGTCATCAAATAAATTACAGTGCTCCTGCGTGTCTGTAAATGATATATAAATTTGTCAGTTATTTATTACCTTAATATTGTTATACTATCAATGAATGATCTAGTACCTGGTTTTGATATATTCAGGGACAGGGTGGTGTTGGCATGAGTCACCCTGCAGGTGAGGACCGTCCCAGGAAAGAATTTGGCTTGGGACAGGTCAAGGTGGCTCTGGATACTGAACTTTCCGTCTGGGCCTCTGTGGGGCTCACTGGTGTTGTAGTTCAGCAGTTCTGTGCCCCCATTATGAAACCAAGTGATGTTAATGGATACAGGGCTGAAGCCAAAGACCAGGCACACAAATTCATTTGAGCCCTGGAGCAAGTAGGCTGATGGTTGGCTGTAGATCATGGAGGCTGGAGAGATAGCCACAACATTTTTAGTAATCAGTTAATCACTTTTAATCAGCTTGTTCAAATGAAAGCAATGGAAATAACAGATAAATATTAAGTGCTAAACAGCTGCTCACCAAACACATTAGTTACAGAGGTTTCAACAGGCTTTATAGATGACTCATGTTGGACAGCACAAGAATACGTAGACGCTTTGTCTTCAGTTTTGGATATATTTAGTCTGCTGTTCATAGAGTAAGAGCTGCTCCCTGCGTATTTCCATGGAGGACTGTTAATGTAATGAGAGGATGGGATTCTCTGGCCATCTTGTTCCCAGTATGCTATGATATTAGCTGGGAAAAATCCAGAAACTAGGCAAACAAGGGTTAGGATATCAGACACAGAGGGTTCAGGGGCATATGATGGCATTATCTTCACTGTTGGTGTTTGGAGGTCTAGAAAAACACAAAAAGGAGAGAAGAGGAACAATACAGTCACATCAAAGCAAACATCATCAAATATATTATATTTTCCTGTCTGTTGCACCCATAGAAGTTTTATCAAAGCATTACCTCTGCTTTTGCTTATATGATCTTCATTGCCCTGTTTGGAACATGGATGCTTTCCTTCACATGAAACTTGTTTATATGCATTCCAATCCTCTGCCGACACATGAAGGAAGCTCTGGCGAGTCTCTGTCCCATTGCTGTGACTTACTGAAGTATTAGTATGAACAAGTTGGTCAGGGATTATTTTGCCATCCACTTTCCAGGTGATGGAAAAATCATTAAGATGAGGGCCGACCAGAAGACAGGTAATAGTCATGGGTCCTTTGTTCTCAGGCTGTTGTAGTGGTGGTCCCTGAACGTAAACCCCGACTATCTGAGATGATGCTGGAGTTACTGAAAAAAAAATAATATGAAAAGTAGAGAATATGTAAAACCCATAAGACACATATAAAGAATCTCATGACAATAATTTTTATTCAAAGATAGTCTCACTGCATTCTGAATGTGTATTATATGAATTGCATTTTCACTTTACCTGAACAGAGACTGATGTTTTTGCTGACTGTTTTATTCAGAGACTTGTCAAACACTTCACAAGTGAACACCTTCCCTGTTTTCCACTCAGACTGATCAATAACAATTTGACTGTTTACTCTGGCACGTCCATCCACACCCATGCTGATATCACTGTGTGACTGAGGCCTTTGCTGAGACTTGGAAAACCATATAATTTGAGGGTCGAAGCCTCGTCCAGAGCATAAGAGTGTCTGTTTTTCAGGCCTGTTACTGGGGGCCAGATAAAGTTCCACTGATGGGTCCGCTAAAGAAAGATGAATCAGTGCATCAATTAATCCATTTAATGGAAACAAATAACAGATAAAGCAACAAAGTGAAATCAGCTGCAGTCAAAGGAAACAAGAGTAGATCTCCTCACCAAAAACATTGCCAGTGGAGTTTGACTTAAAGCTTGCAGAAAAGCCTTGATTCACTTTGCAGGTAAATGTTTTGTCTTTCTTCCAGTGATCCTGAGGGACAGTGAATCGACTACTGATTGAAAGGAGGCCCGGGCCTTCAGGAAGATCATAATATTGTTTTTCAGGAAAGTCAACATCGTTCACTTGTAAGGTGACGTAGAGGTCATGTGACGACAGCTCTTTGATGTCACACTCAAACACTGCACTGTTTCCCTTCAGCAGATCTGGGAGAGATCGTCTGATCTCCACCAATGGAGTTCTAACTGCAGGACCTGGATGATAATATACAGAAACAAAGTCAAATGATTATTTCAGGTCCTCTTTGGTCAGGTCTGATTTCCATGTTGCAGTCTTACCTGAGATATCTATGGTCTTCTCAGCAGAAGGGAAGCACTTATGCTCTGCTCTGCACTTTAAACTCTTCAGTTGCTTCCACTGACTCGAGGAAACTGTAAGTTTACTGCTTATATGAGTTATGTTGTTTACTCTTTGCACTCTGTCACTTGTAGCTTTACCGTCAATCAGCCAGGTGATCTTGGCATCAAAATGAGTGTGGACCAAACACGTTGCTTGCACATCAGATTGTGACATTACAGTCTTGAAGCTGGGAAGCTCCACATGAATGGAAGGAGGAGAACTTGAAAAAGCTGTCAGAGAAAAAAAAAAATCATGAAGTAGGTCTAAATCTGGAGTAAATTACATCTATATGAAATATACTATTTTCCTTGTTGCTAGAAAGTAGACATTTGGATAGATTTGTGCCTTTATTTTGTACTTTTACCTGAACAAATGTGCATTTCCTCCTTGACACTTTTATTCAGAGACTTGTCAAACACTTCACAAGTGAACACCTTCCCTGTTTTCCACTCAGACTGATCAATAATAAGTTGACTGTTTACTCTGGCACGTCCATCCACACCCATGCTGATATCACTGTGTGACTGAGGCCTTTGCTGAGACTTGGAAAACCATATAATTTGAGGGTCGAAGCCTCGTCCAGAGCATAAGAGTGTCTGTTTTTCAGGCCTGTTACTGGGGGCCAGATAAAGTTCCACTGATGGGTCCGCTAAAGAAAGATGAATCAGTGCATCAATTAATCCATTTAATGGAAACAAATAACAGATAAAGCAACAAAGTGAAATCAGCTGCAGTCAAAGGAAACAAGAGTAGATCTCCTCACCAAAAACATTGCCAGTGGAGTTTGACTTAAAGCTTGCAGAAAAGCCTTGATTCACTTTGCAGGTAAATGTTTTGTCTTTCCTCCAGTGATCCTGAGGGACAGTGAATCGACTACTGATTGAAAGGAGGCCCGGGCCTTCAGGAAGATCATAATATTGTTTTTCAGGAAAGTCAACATCGTTCACTTGTAAGGTGACGTAGAGGTCATGTGACGACAGCTCTTTGATGTCACACTCAAACACTGCACTGTTTCCCTTCAGCAGATCTGGGAGAGATCGTCTGATCTCCACCAATGGAGTTCTAACTGCAGGACCTGGATGATAATATACAGAAACAAAGTCAAATGATTATTTCAGGTCCTCTTTGGTCAGGTCTGATTTCCATGTTGCAGTCTTACCTGAGATATCTATGGTCTTCTCAGCAGAAGGGAAGCACTTATGCTCTGCTCTGCACTTTAAACTCTTCAGTTGCTTCCACTGACTCGAGAAAACTGTAAGTTTACTGCTTATATGAGTTATGTTGTTTACTCTTTGCACTCTGTCACTTGTAGCTTTACCGTCAATCAGCCAGGTGATCTTGGCATCAAAATGAGTGTGGACCAAACACGTTGCTTGCACCTTAGATTGTGACATTACAGCCTCGAAGCTGGGAAGCTCCACATGAATGGAAGGAGGAGAACTTCTTTGGACTGTAAGAAAAATGTGCTTGTCAATATAGCAAGCTAATGAAACCTAACTTTCTCTAAAAACTGTTCTTAGATTGTTTTAGATATAACTGCAAATGTGCATGTTAATTGTATACTTTGAGTTAGTAGCTGTATATACTTACATTGACAGCTCTTTATTGTTTTCCTATATTCAGTGTTACTGAGACTGGCAGTGCAGGTAAAATCTGATCCTTCTGCCCACGCTGTCATATCTGGCTTAAACTCGCTACTTAGGCTGAAGGTTTTCTCCTCTCCCGCTAAACTTCGCAGCTTCCTTCTGTTTGCCTCATCGTTTTGACTCAGTGTTTTTTTGTCCTGCAGCCACTCCAGTTTCAGGTCATCTGGAAAGTAGCCACTTAGGGTGCAGATGAGCTTTACTGGTGAGGTCCCAAATTCCCCATCCCAGACGGGGTACAGTGTGATGTTTGGCGCGAAAATCCGTAATTCTGAGGTAGAACAGAGATTAGTTTGACTTTGCATGCCTCATTATAAATATTGTGTCAACATAAGAAAAAAAAAGACCTCAAGTATACATACCTTCAGATTCTGATAAATGAACAACTGTTTAAGTTCAGTTCTAAGTGTAGTATCTCTGTATCTAAGCTAGATGGCAGTTGTGCTTTTACTTTTTTTTTTTTTTTTTGGTGTTGTTGAGTCAGGTGGAGACACGGCTGGAAGTCTGTTGCACAGATGTTATGCATGATAGGGCAGAGTGATGAGGGCAAGCAGCAAGCGGAAGCATTGAGTAACACCCAGGTCCCAAAAAAGTGCCAAAATACAGAAGCGAAACAATGCAAAGACCAACGGCGCATCAGAGACACCAGGTGTGAGATGTGGTTATGCCAGTAAGAGAAACCAAGTGCACATTTAAATTTCTCATTTCAGTTTGCATGCATATCACATCACTTCTCATGACTTTGCCAAAGGTTTTACTTCTCAAATCTTGTAATAATAGACTAAAAAGCAACCGACTGTAAAATCTACTACTTTGCATATTCGGTATAACACAGGCTGCTGACTCCAGGTGCTGTGGATGTGATGAACATAACTGTATACTACAGAGTAAACAAAAAAAAAAAAGACAAAATATTAAATACACAGAAATGATACTTATTAAACAGATAAAACTTCAGACAATGGTAACAGTTTCAAAATAATGAAAGAAAGAAAGACAAATTTATCTTCACTGAAACATTTATTTTCAAAAAGCAATAAAGTTTTTGCAGTTAAAAAGACAATTGTGATTACTTACATGATAGCATGAGATTATATGAAAAATATATATATATTTTTTTTTTTCACACTCAAAGGTCCTTTCACATTCCCTTTGTTTTACTTGACCTGTGAAGAAAAACAAATATAATTTGATTGGTAAACTTGCAACAAAAAAAAAATAATTCATACTGCTCACCACTACTTGTTTATGAACAGTGTTCACACATGAAGTTACACTGCTACATCACAAATTATCTACACATATAAAAAAAATTATCAACACACAGCACATTTAAAATGCTGTAACTGACTCATGTTGTGGTTGCATAAATAAATGATCTAAACAAGCATTTAAAGAACACCATTTTATGTATCAGCTGAAATTCACGTAGGCTGCCAGACTAACAGATGCAGGATAAAGGTGCCCTTAATAGACTGTCACACAGTATTAACATAGTTTTACAATAGTCATGTCAGATAATATAAAATGTATCAATTTGCTTTATATGTGCTCTGTATTAATTAATACATTAATACAGAGATTCAGAAAATTGTCACCTGGACATAAACCACTGAGATATACATTTCACACCTGGACACGAGGTAAAATGCACATATTTAATACCATTATATTTTCTAGTTATCTCTGGTTTTAAGCCTGTTTTGTATGTTTTAGTATTAACATTAGTTATTGCATGTAATATCACATAGACTCATCATAGACTCATGAGTATAATAATAAATTTTTTCATCATAATGTTTAATTATTTCAGTCCACCACACATGTCACTCTTTACTGGTTTTAAAACATTTCCATTATTTCATTATAATCTGAAACCATCTAAGTTAATTTCCAATTTGTTATGTTCATTTTCTTGGAGGACAAAGTGGAGATTAAACTTTCATTGAAATAATTTTAACAGCATACCCGACACCATAAATTCTGTGACAGATTTCTTACATCCACTGACCAACATTTTCTGATGGTCTTGCAAGATGCATGTCATAGCTGACTGTCACTTAACTGCTTCTGACCTCTAACCCTTGTCTTTGTCCATAGATCTAAAATTTTGGGCAGTGCATTCAATATTATATCAGCTGGTCTTAAAAAATAAACTATTAAATTATGTTTTCATAACTTGCATTATTTACAGAAGTCTTTTGTCAATAAAATTAGTAGCCCTCCATAATCCTAATAAAAAATAAATAGTTTTTAGCTGCAGAAACTTAATTCAACAACAGTCCTGAATTGTGAAAAAGAACAGAGTCAATCTAATAACTGCCTGGGATAATCCAAATCTTTTTTTGTAACAGAAACAAGTTGCTGTCAAATGTTTCTAAAGCAGAACGACTGTGTCTTAGGCAGTTGTGATCATTTTATGATTATGGTTTTCTATTGTGATTACGCGCTTAATAAATATGTTCTGTCATGCTACTCATGCTAAAAGTTTTTTTTTTCACTTACTGTTGTTGCTTGAATTCACAAAGTTGTCTTCTTCTCATTGAGGTAAATTTATACAAAGCACCAACATATCAACTTCTGATTACCTTGATAAAAGTGGTTCCAAAAATTAACAGCAGAGTGATGAGGAAGAGGAGGATGAAGACGATGGCTACACTTGTTATGTTATCTTGTTCTCCGTCCACAGAGTCCAGGATGATGAAATTGTGACCTAGAAAGAAAATTTTTCTTTGAAACATAGTTTGCAAGACAATAACTTATAGATTCTGTTTATTTCCCCTTGTAAATACATATCGTTTGACCTCACATGCCATAGTAAATTTAATCAGTGTCAGTTAGTCAGCCAATCCAGTTAGAACATAAAACCAAAGAAAACATAAATAATTGGTGCATGTTGAGTGACTACACTATAGAAATAAATACTGTATTTTCAGACCTACAATCCTGACTTGCTTTTGAAAGACTCTGGTATTGTTAAATTTGTACATTTATCCCTTGACTGGGAGATGAAAAGATTTGTGTTAAAGAATCTGTCTTTTAGAGGTGCAAGACCCAGTAGAGGAAACACAGGCACACAAAGACAAGTCACGGAAACAATGTTAATGCACTATCTGCATGTGAAATGAACACAGACTGTTGCCTAAATTGTTAATTTTCTGAAGCGGTTGTGGAATATGTGATGCAGAAAATTTTGTTGTCACTGTGTAATAGACAATGCTACTATCTACATCTAATGTATGCAATGTTAGGATAGCACTGTGACTGTATGATAAACACAAAATCCTTTTAAATGGAGACATGAACTACATATAACAAACATCAACAGAGTTGCAAAGTGTTTTTTTTTTATTTTGAATCTGCATTAAAACACACAAACACAATGTCATATCACAAACAACAAACATTAAACAACAAGTAACAGGAGACACAGAGACATGAAATGACATCTACTGGGCCTTGCACGTTTCAGGGATGTTCATGTTGAGGTTGACGAGGTTGGTGTTTTCAAATGTTTTGTACCCAGTGGACCTGACAATAGCTTGAGTTGTGTTGACCACAGATTCGTGGTACACTACACAGTTATAGACGGCATCAGGCCTTTTCCACTGGTCCAGGCTGACAAACAACTGGCTGTAAGCAGAATAGCTTCCTTTGGTTTCAATAGGTTCTGTGGTACTAAATGCAGATGAGTCTGCTTCATCGTCATTCACAAGCCAGGACACATAAACATCCTTAGGGAAGAAGTCTTTCACAAAGCAAGTCAGGGTCACCATTTTTTTGCTAGTGTGTTCTAATGGAGGCAGCATAAAAACTGAAGGACGCTCAAGTCGTTGTCCTGTAAGCATCAGAGAACATGAGAGACTTTATGACACACATAAATGAACCTAAATAATACTGGGAATCTGTGCAAGAGAAGAAACAACAACAACAATGCACACACAGACACACTGATTGATTTCAAGATGGCAATAAGGAGTAAACAGGCTCACAGTAAACAGTTTCTGAATAATTTTCTTACCGAATCTCCTTGTATAAGTTCTCGTCATTGGCTCCAGCAAATCGTCGTGGTGAACAAGACAAGTGCGTTCCACACCCCTGGCCCATTCGTCAAAGGTGATGTCAATTTCAGACTTGTATGTCTTCCCATTGTCATTGACTTTAGTCATTGGATTGCTTAATACATCTCTTCCATCCTCTCTCTCCCAAGTTATACTGAGTCCTTTATTTTCTGCTGTGACTTTACATGTCACAGTTCCTTTTTTATGTAAAAGCATGCTCTTAGTTGTGGGGCCGATGATATCTACCTTCACATTATCTGTAGGACATGTGCAAGAACCTAAGTAAAGAAGCAATGAACAGTTATTGAATACAATCTTTTACAAAACCATTGGGGAAAATACACGTACAGTTCTTTTAAAAGGAAAAGTATCAGTTACTCACCTGATCGGCACTCTTTGCAAGGCACAGATTTATTCAAAGACTGATTTTCTCCTCCGTCAAACAGACATGAAAATTCAGTCTTTTCATCCAAGTCATTGGAATTTACTGTGAGAACACTCACTGCATTATACACCTTATTTTCATTCAGTTGTATCTGTTCTGAAACTGTACTGATCATATCTTTTTTGCTGGTGATGTCCACTCCATTTTTCTGCCATGTTATCGTATGTTTCTTTGGTGCAAACTCTTTGGCAAAGCAGGAGATGGTACAGCTGCCGTCCTCATCAGAATGCGAAAAGACTTTAAGAGTTGCATTCTTACGAAACGGCACTGAAAAACAAAGATATACACAAATATATGTATGCAGAAGCAGGGATATATATATATATATAAATATATATGCAGAAGCTGAGGTAAACATTGTGCTATAGTGTTTATATTACATAGATCTTGTTTGTAAACAGTTTTATTTATTTAAATCTGAAATAAAATTTGATTTCCATAGACAAAAAAAAATTAAATAACTGAACAGCAGAGCGTCAGTGCTCACTTCTGCATATACATTGACTGGCAAGCAAACACAGACTTAATGTTAATGTTAATTAGGTTAATAATCAATGTGCAATGGCAGTGGAGGGACACAGGCAGAAATTAGAAAGGATTAGAATAATGTAGATCGATGGAAAGAGGCACACAGTGCTATAATACTGTGTTTTTCTCAGAGAGGTGCTGAAGATGTACACTACATGAATGAAATTTTTTTTTTAAATTCTTCAAAAAATCCACAACAAAAGCAAAAAAGTTTAGATGAACTAGATAACATTTATCAGAAGTAGCAATCAATAAGTGTAGGTCATTAATACTTTACTAGCAATTTAATTATTTGCTGCACAAAAAACTAAACAAAAAGTCCAACTTGTACTGAGTAAGGGTTATGTATTTTTATAATCATAACATGCCAATTTAATGGCTATTGTTTTTTGTCAAGCTGCCTATACCTTTTAAATTCTTTACTTTAAAAATGTTATCAGTGCTTTTATGTAAATGTATTAGAAGTCAAATGAACCAAGAAAAAGTAATTAAATATGACGTAGCAGGAGTCTTACGTATTGGATCAACAGGAGTCTGTGCATTCCCAGCAGCATGATTCACAACACATTGGAAATTCTGTCTTGCATCCCAGTCCTGTCTCCTCACTCGGACTTGACTGACTCCAGTATAAACATCGCCCTTCTGTACTGCAGGGTACTGAATGAAGTCCTCCAAGGCAGTGCCGCCTTTGTTCCATGAGAAAGTCACTGACGGGGGGTTAAAGCCGGTGGCAAGGCAGCCAAGAGTGACCATCTCTCCGCTCTCAGAGCCACATGGTATCAGAGGAAACACAGTTGGTCCAGTTGAAGAGGCTAATAAAAGTGAAACAACAGTAATTAATGAACCAAAATCGAAATATAATAATGAAACAAACATTTTAAACTAGAATTGGTTAAAGAGAAATCAAACGAGCCGACTGTGTTGTATAATAAAGCCCATAATAAAATACTTCTTAATTGTTCTCTGCAACATTTATTCAGAGGCTATTTGTCCACCAACCTCCCTCAGTTCTATTATATATTATAAGCTTCACTCTTTGTTAGTCTGCAGTAAAACATTTCAAATGCAGAACATCAACAAAAAATAATTTGTTCAAAAAAATTCAATAAAGAATGGCATAAATCTGTAAATGTCTTTTCACAATGTTGATGGAAAAAGACAATAAATTTAATCCTGTCTCAGCAGCCGTGTTTGAGATTAAATGGTGTTCTTACCTGATGAAACGATGACTGCTTTCCCCAATAGTCAAAAGCACAGTACTGACTCTACATTGTTCTTAAAAAAAAGGCTAAAATACTAACAATGCACAAAAAAGTAAACTTTAACATTTATTAATCTCACTATAACTTGTATACTATGCAGGTTTAAAATTAAAAATAGACTAATTATATCTGATCACAGTGTTATCGCCTTTGGTTTCAATACATTTTCTGAGTATTTTAAAGCCCATTTGTGGTACTTAATGCAGTCTTTTCACACAAAAATCTTTGACTTTGATTTTAGAGATTATTTACCACAAAATGATTATTATTAATTTTTTTTTACAGATCAGGCTACAAAAACTGTTGATATAATTACTTACATTAATAAACTTCTCCCTATGGTTGTACCCATGTGAAAATAATGACATTATATTGTAGTGGAGGGATGAAAATTTTCTCTCTTTAGTTAGAAATATAACAATTCATACCTGAGGTGACGGTGACCATCGTGCCTTTCCCCCAGTAGTCAAAACCGTAGTCACAGTCTAACAAGTTATGCACCACTTCATACAAAAACCTTTCCACCTTATAATAATCTACTATCTCATATATTCAACTTATTGTTTGCAAATAGAAAATCAGAAGATTAAACAAAACCTGATTTCACCACCAACATTTAAACTAAGACTGCAAATTATAACACATTTATTTTGCAGTATTCTAGAAATGAACGCATTGAATTTTCTCACAACCACAATATTTCTTTAAAATATCACAGTTTTAAAATCCAAATTTTAACATTAAACAGAAAGAATTAGATTGTCTTACCTGATGTGACTGTAACCGTTGTACCTTTCCCCCAGTAGTCGAAAGCCCAGTTATCACAGTTAACAGAGTCTTTTTGCACCTCTCACAAAAACTAACTTCTGTGAAACGCTGTTAATTTTGAATCATTCTAAGCTTAATATTTAGTTATATAATTATGTTCCAATATAATCAAAGAGAAAGAACCACAAGGGTTAGGTTTTAGCAAATTCTTTGTCACATTACATATAATTAAATGGGAAAATAAGAATTTAGCTTTTAAAATAAATATAAAAATTCATACTTGAATCGACAGTGACCACTGTTCCATTTCCACAGTAGTCAAAGTCGCGGTAACAGGATAAAGAATTATTCACCACTCAATATAAAAGTTTGTTCCTATATTTCTACATTTTCCATCTTAATTATAATAAAACGGTATCTTCTCGTTGTTTGCAAATAGAAATTGAGAAGCCTCAATAAAACCTAATTTTTAACCAGTTTAAACTGAGCGTACAGATTATGAACTCACAGTATTATAGTAATTAAAATGTGTCAATATATGAAAACATTAATATTCATAGAAAAAAAAACACTTTTTGAATTTAAATCTCAACATTAAGAAGAAGAAATTCGATCGTCTTACCTGATGTGACAGTGACCATTGTGCCTTTCCCCCAGTAGTCAAAAGCGTTGTCACAGTGTAAAATTTCAACATATCCGACATACAAAAACGACCACCTCAGAGTCGAACATATCCAAATTAAATCTGACATTTTTAACATTATTATGTCGGAAAGCTCCTCTTACCTGATGTGACAGTGACCATTGTTCCTTTTCCCCAGTAGTCAAAAGCATCGTCACAGTGTGAGAAATCAACACATCCAACATACAAAAACTACCCCTTTTAAAATACTGTTGCTGTTACTGAGGTCTAAATATAAAGAATTAGAAAGTGTTATTACGCTACATACAAAGACAAAAACACTTATTATTATTTTTTACCTGATGTGACAGTCACGGTTGTTCCTTTTCCCCAGTAGTCAAAGTAGTCATCACAGTGACAGATTTCAATTGCACTATAATGCAAAAAATATTTTGCCGGCCTCTTGTGTAATCTAACACATGATTACACCTAACGGATAAACTGTTACCCATCATTTACACAGCTGTTTTACTTTTTCTTGCAGATCCCATTAGGCACAAAATATATCCAAGATTTCATTTAATACTATAAATAAGCAGTTAAATATAGGATTGACTTAACTGAAATTAAATGACATTATTACTTACCAGAAGTTACTGAGACTTGTGTTCCTTTGCCCCAGTAGTCAAAGGCATAACCATAGCTGTCACAGTGATCTGTTAGAGTCTGCATCTAATACAAATACTTATTTAATTTAAACCAAAGGGTTTGGGTTTCACAGACAAAACAATTCCCACTGTACTCTTTATTAGCAGCATCCCTTGAGATAACCATTTCCTGTGGTCTGGGTTATGTAAAAGTTGGTATTTTGCCAGCAGTTTGTAAGCACTTCCTCTTTATCAGACTCTTTTGGCAGCTCCAGTCACAGCAACCACATACAGCCAGTATGAGATAATGTTACTGACAGAGTTTTGTTGCCCTAAAGGCCATGTATATGTTTTAATACTGAACAGTCAGTACTTGTTTTTGGTTTTACTTAACTTGCTTGATGTAGGTGAACATTCTCCTCTGTTTTAGTAAGGAATTATGAATTATAAAATTTAATTTTTAATGTTAAATCAGGTGATCATTTGTTTAGTTGCTGTTTCAGAGCAGGAATGATGAGCAAGATTCCCTTAAATCTGTCATCAAAATAAAGTGCTATGCATCTTGAAGAAGATGCTGTTGTATCAATTTGTTGTGGAATGCTGTAGAGCAGTGGCACAGTCAGATTTGCAGAAATGCAAAAGGAGATGAAAGACACCTAGAGAAAAAAAAAAGGTTATTAAGACAGTTTGGGCCAGATTATAGAACTTTTTGCAACCAGCTAGTATGAGACCTCATTATGAAACCCATCAGGCATAGAACATGTTTTGGGTTCGTTTGCTGTAACGCATTTTCATATACATAACATAAGTTATTTTTTCCTAGTTGTCTGTTTTGAGTATAATGTGCAATGTACAAAATCCGCAATGCGAGGCGCCACACAGTTCTTATCATTATTGAAGAATGTGATTAATGATTTCAGATGCCTTTGTTTAGACACTTTTGTTTCATCTACTAAGAAATTAGTCCCCAACAACATCCCCAGTTAAAAGGTGTTAAGATATGTGGTCATCATACGACAGTCAAACTGCAAACATAATTTTATAGAATATGATGCATTATAGAATATGATGAACAGAATATAAAGTATTTAAAATGAGGTCAGTCTTAAACATCTTCATCAGGAATATTAATCCTGATGGTGTAATGAAAAATTTGTGTTTCAACTCATCTAACATCTGTGTACTGTTGTAACATTCTTTAGACCAGGAAGCAGGTTTGCAGTCTCACACCTTTCTGCAGCTTCTCTCCTCCTGTCATCCCCCCAAAACTTGTCTATTCCCAGACCACCAAAAAAACAAAACCAGCAAAAAAATCAATTAATAATAAAAATTAACAAGAACGAACAATATAGCTCTTCATTAGCCTGGAAAAAGAGTTTGTTGCTCTTTAAAAAAAAAAAAAAAAGCCCTCTGTAGAGCTCTGACATCTATTCATCACTGATTGAAGAAAACAAGAACATCTCTAGGTTTCTTTTCAGCACTGTAGCCAGGCTGACTAAGAGTCAGGGCTCTTTTAAAGTATTCCTTTGACCTTAGCTAGTAATGACTTCAGGAATTTCGTCACAAATAAAAGGTTTAACCATTAGAGGAAAAATTATTCATAACCATCTCACAGACGTGTCTTTGTGTACAGCTACTTTCAATACTACTGATATTTATTTAGACTCTCTCTCTCTGTCTCTTTCTGAGTTAGCTTCAATAGTTACTTCCTCCAAGTCATCAATGTGTCTATTAGACCCCTACAGGTTTAGGTGCACTGTGCCTCAAACATCAAGGACGGTATGTAAATAAAATTAGATTTAACTGAATTCTACAAAGACGCTTTCTAATGACTGAACAACACAAGAGATTTACAATATGACCACAATGAATATGGAGCTTTTAAACATGCGTTTCTGTTGTCACCATGCTGTCCTGCCAACTTGTTGGGTTGGAATTCAACATTAAAATAGTTGATTGTCATTGTGTCAGGGAGAGATAGCTTGATTATAACACAAGTGAACAGAAAGTTTAAGATGGTTAACTTGGATTCACTGCTGGATGCATGCCAGTGGAACACACTACGGTGTTTGCTGTTTGTGATGAACTGGTGAAGCACAACAACACACAAACAACTGATTACATGACAGAAGACTCACCCAAAGAACGTGTTGAGTGAGCTGATGAACAGTTTGAGAAAAAGTAGCAGAGGGAGAGACAGGAAACTGAAAGGGTGTGCATACATAGTGTATATTGGACAAAAGGTAAATGTGCAGCCTTAGGGGCTCTCACTGACAACCAAAGCCAAAAGTTTTTTTACAGTTAATTAAAAATTGAACAAGATGATCAAGATTATATTTATCAGTGTACTGACAAAAAAACAACAATAAATTTTTATCCCTTCAGAGGGGTCAAATTGTTGCACATGTCAGTGAATTAATAATCTGTTCTACTTTTTTTTTTTGCATTTTTGTCCACAGCAGTTTTCATCATAGTGGAGAGAGACAGGAAATGGAGGAAAAATACAGGGGAAGACACACAGGCAAATTGGCAACGGGCCGGGACACGAACCCGCGCCTCCCGCACCGCAACACGGCATATGTATGTGGTCTCCGGCTTCACCACTAAGCCACCCAGGTGCCTGTAAGCTGTTCTACTTTTAAGCAGGCCTGCGATACCGGCACAAAAGTCCTGCTGAAATACCTCGCTGAGAATGGTCACAAGGCGAGCCTCTCCAAATTACAGTGGGCTTTGGAGAAAATCACCTATCTAGGCCATGAGACCATTTCATATAGTAAGTCCATCTCTCCAAAATGATTGCAGCAATCCGTGGAGAATGACAACGACCAGTGGCATTGTTCTCATTCTAACTGGACTCAGTAGAAGCAGGTCTTCCTCTTAGCTTGCAAGCAGTAGCAGCAGCTGAAAAAGCAGTTCTAGCTTCACATCACCTTGTGGGCTATTCAGACTTTTGAGACCATTTTGCCATCATGTTCTGTGTTGCTAATCATTCTAGAGAAAAAAAAAAAATCCATCCATTTTCTTCCGCTTATCCAGGGCCAGGTTGCAGGGGCAGCAGCCTAAGCAGAGAAGCCCAGTTTTCTGCAGCTACAAATATGTGAAGGTCGACTTGGGTCAGAGTGGTGTACATTCTGTCATCAGAGAGTGAATGCAAAGGCCATGTGCAGATACTGTACCCGCATACCTTCTAATTATTTGTGACCTTGAGGACTTATTCATGATTCACTAGACTGCAGTACACCAACTACAAGGGTCTTTCAGTCGGATGCCATGTGAAACGTATTGAAAACAAGAAACAATTAGTTGTCCATGTTGTAAGTAGGTACCCGAGAGCGCATCTGCAAGCATCAACCCTGGCCTTAATCCCACTGGCAGCACATCAGATTTGGTTTGTATGTTTGCATGTGTCAGGGATGCATATTCACATATTCTTGTATATGTGTCTGAATCAGGGTTATTATAGTTAACGAAAACGAACGAAATAACGAAAACTGAAATTGAAAAAACATTGTTAACTGAAATAAATAAAAACTAAAATTAAAAGGAAGAAACGACAACTAACTAAAACTGAATTGTGAGTTTACAAAACTAACTAAAACTAACTGAAATTATAGATATTGTTATTTTTCAAAAGTCTTGTGGATTGATATGAAATCATTTTTTTCCTCTCTCCGAGTTTAAGCTCGGAATGCCGTCGGGCAAATGGGTGCGCATGTGCGTGCGTGCGCACACCGCGCTGCTCCTCAGAGAGTCCCATGTGGTGTTTTTTTTTTTTTTTTTTTTACTATGATAGCACAGATAGCAGCGAGTGTCTTGTTGTGGATGATGTTGTGGATGATGTACGGAACACTTCTTAGTCAGGAAAAAAAAACACCAATATCAAAGTAGATCTGAGAAGTGCACACAAGGCAGCTACGGAAACCGCTCTCATCCTACAAGGCAACCCGGCCTGCACCTCCAGAGAAACGTGACTACTCGTCGGGTCAACGCAGCCCACAACGTTGTGTTTAGTCCTTGTGCGTTTCCGGCTACTTTATCAGTCAGATAATAACAATCAGGACTAATAATCAAAGCATCAATATAAGGACTCACAAATGTCAGCAAATTCCTGGAGGAATTCCTGCTGAAACTATGGGAATGGACGTGAAGAAATGAAGAAAGTGAAAAAACAGGGACAAATATGTTTGCACCCTAAAAACTGAGCACAAAGAGCGAGGACCAAAAAACCCCCAGCACACAACCACAAGGTAATTAACACACGCAATCCAGCTATACATGCATAAATGCGGACATGAGGTCGAACACTTCCGTAGGCTACATAGGCCGCAAAGACCCTGCAAGTCTAATCAGCGAGCATCTAACCAAGTAGCTCCAAAACAGAAGCAGCATCAGGTGGAGAGAACATCAGGATGCAGCTGGATTTGAGCTTTGACTCCTTCGAGGAGTTTGTTTTTGTCAAACACCACATGTAGCTGTTGTTAATCTGCTGCACTGAGGCTGAACTTTATTGTGGAGTTTATTGTAGAATTTATCGAGTTTTGGAGTTCATATTGTTAGCAGTTTCTCCCTGTTGATGTTCATGTGTGTCCTTAATATTACACACATTTAGCATGTAGTTCTGCTGTCTGTGAACAGTTGGTTGCTGAATTTATTTCTTTAAAGGGTATCTTTAAAGCGTACCTGATTAAGTATGAAAATACTAAAACTAATACTGAAACTAACTAAAACTAAGCATAAAACCAAAAATAAAAACTAATAAAATGAGCAAAACTACTCTGAAAACTAATTAAAACTAACTGAATTAGAGAAAAAAAAGTAAAAACTAACTAAAACTAAACTATAATGTAAAATCCAAAACTATTATAACCCTGGTCTGAATTGAGGTAAAAGTGAGAGGTCTGAAATGTATCAGGTCCTGTTTGTGCACAACTAGTAAAAATACTCAAAACATTAAGAATGGGTTCAGTCTCTTGAACATGCACAGAACCATTCACTGACAGGCTGTCATGGTCCTGGGTCCTTATGACCTAATGTTTTTTGGTTTATGCTTTGTTTTGTATTGTATGTATCTTTTCTGGGTTTAGTTATGTTTGGATCTCTTGTGCCTTGTGTTTACCAGTGTTCAGTGTCTAGTCTGCGTCTCTGTTCCCTCGTTTGACTTCCTGTTGGTAGTCGTCTGGTCCCTGTGTGTTGTGTTCAGTTTTGCTTCCCCTTGTCTTGTCAGTGTAATTTGGTTCACCTGTGTTCCCAGCTGTTTCCACTCCTCTCATCAGCCCGTTTGTGTATTTAATTCCTGTGTTTTCTCTGCCTGTTGTTGTATCATTGTCATTGTCTTGGTTGGTGGTGTTGTTGGTTCCTGCTGTGTGCGCATGTTTATCCCTTAGTTTTATTTTGTGGTTTGTACCACTGGCTCCTGACCAGTCCTGCTGTGCTTTGCACTCATGACTAAAACCAGATTTAATTTACTCCTGCCTATTTGAGTCCTGCTTTGGGGTTTTCTGCCTTGCCTGACGCAGCAGTGCTTGACAGAGGCTCTCTCCGGTCTTCCTTCAGGCTTGTGTTGTCCTTGTTGCCAGATCTAGACTCATGATATACCTCCATGCTTGATTACATCTAACCTTACCTTTTTGGAGACTGTAGCTTGAAGTACTCACTGTAGTGCAAAAAAGGATTCAAAGATATAAAACCTTCCATTGTTAACTAACAAGCTAAGTAAAATCAGATTTTATGTTAGTCTCTAAGACAAAATGAGAAGCTTCACGTAAAAATAGCTTTGGATCATAATTGCAGTATAGGTGAAAATCTTGATTGTCAGTAAATGAGGTAATGAAATTTCTTATAAAAGATTTTACCTAATTTACTGACAATCAAGATTTTACACAATAGTGTAAAACTTGCTTTTGATACATATGCATATGTATCACAGAACAAAACTATTCTAGGGAGTCTTGAATCTGTAATGAATCACGAGTGCCTGGTAAGTTCAAAACATTACTATGGAGAAGAAAGGGTTAATCGTCTGACTCCCAAGTCACTAGCTTGTTCTCACCATAATATTAAAGTGGACAAATACAGTACATTACTACGGGTTGCTTATATCAACCCAGTAACCAAATGGTTAGAGCTGGTTTACAGTATACAGATTTAACTGGTGCTACTAACACAATTTAACAGTTTTTCAGTGAACAAAACAGATTTTTAATGAATGTTCTGCATTTTTTTGGGCTGGATAACATGTCTGACATTGAGCACTGACAGTGACACACTCTTTTTTTTTTTTATTTTTCCTGCTCTCAGTGGAGACGGACATGTTTTTTCTCTTCTCTCCAACCTTCCCTATCTACCCCTGCTTTCTTCTGCTTTGCTGCTTAGAGCGTCTCTTCACACATCCCCGAACTGGAAATTAAATTATGGATCTGGTCAGCTGGTCTCTCAACACTATTGATGGTCAAATTCTCATCACGAGGAGATTGGGAGAAGGGGAACCCTCTTTCCTCTGGTAAATGGACTAGTTCTTATATAGCGCTTTTCTACTCAGTCAGAGCACTCAAAGCGCTTATACAACACGTTTTTTACATTTACCCATGCACACCCATTCATACAAGCACTTCCATGTTAACTAAGCTAAGTGCTTTTTAATTATATAACATTCACACACATTCACACTCCGACGGAACGGTCGGAGAGCAACTTGGGGTTAAGTATCTTGCCCAAGGATACATTGGCATGTAGCCTGGAATAGCCAGGAATCAAACCCCTGACCTTCCGATCAGTAGGTGACCTGCTCTACCTACTGAGCTACAGCCACCCCAACTACATAACTGGCTGGCTATGCTATGGATTCCTGTGGGGATGGAAGATAACGTTCCTGGCTGCACTGTGTGGATATGGCATATATATTGATACCAGGATTTTTCCCGAATTGGACCTGGAGATACCTGGTTTCCGGGCAGCTGTTCAGGCCCTAGTAAGGCTGCCTATGAGGGATGCAGAAACAGTACAAACTCAATCAGACTCAGTAGAACTGAATCAAAGTGGATTACATCTGGAGGAGTGTTGGAGTGTCTGTTTCTGCGTGGCGGAGTAGAACCAAAAATTCGGATGATTGGATTTCTGAGAGGTAACCAGAAAACTGTCTGTCAGCAAATAGTTATGACGGACTGAACCTAAACAATCACAGTATCCTGCTCGTCTCTGCTGGCAGCCCCTCCCCCACCCACCCTAGTGCTCTCCAGCTTTAAATGTGCTACTGCTTTGCTGAGGTGTTTTTTGGAACCTCGTAAGGTGTTCATAATGAACACAGTACGAGATGATTTTTTTTAACCTTCCTATCGCAGTGTAGCTCTCTGTTTTCCTGCTAAAGGTAGCGCCGGTAAAACGGCTGCATGACCTCAGACACCTGTCCCCCCCTCCCCCCTGTTTGTTTCTGATGTTTGTATTTCTCTTGGATGGGTGTTCATTATATGTTTACATATAATGACAAAGTCTTCTTGTTCTTGTTGTCTAAGGGGTCCTCATACTCATTTTAAAGTGGTATTAATCATCATTTCATTTTACCCGGTGTTAATCATTTCAGATGTGCTATTGTCTAAGGAAATGGTATTGTTACAATATTTCTTTTCAGATTGAAAGCATTCAAATACACTGTCTTTCTGCTGCTTTGTGTGTTACCATGAACTCTCATTGCTGAGCTTTTGACTGTCAGTCCAAAGTGTCAGTTTGTTAACTGGATGTGGAAACACCTGTTGTGGTGAAGATTGCTTCCTGTGTGTTGCAATAATAGTAATCAGAAAGGATGCTGTTTGCAAGTCTGAAAATGTCCCTGACAGTATATTGTTATGAAACTGTAGTTTTCATGACAGTATACATTTAAAGTAAACATTAACTATAAATAAAGTGATGCAGATAACATTTAAAAATGGTTAATTTAAAGTGACAACGTTTGGTGAAGTGTAATTTATAAAGATCTACATGCTAATCTTATGAAGGCAAAGGAAACTATAAATTTCAAGCTCATGATGTTGGTATAAGAAAACATCCCTTAGAACATTTCTGTTGGACACATGCCAATCTGACAGGATGATGAGGCTTTACATTGGTTGGAATGATGTGAATTTTGTCATCCAACTATTAACTATTTTACGTTTATTTTACTAGTAACTATTTTACATGAATTCACAGTCAACTCCAAGGGCATTAGAAAACTGTATAAAAAGAACTATTCAATTCAATTCAATTTTATTTATATAGCGCCAAATCACAACAAACTGTCGCCTCAAGGCACTTTGTATTGTGGGTAAAGACCCTACTCGTACTACTACTACTGGTGACCCTGTGCAGGTTGACCTTAGTTTTTGTCATAGGATGTATCGCTGTTGTGGTGCTCATACTGCACTGTGACTGAATGCTGTACAAAAACTTCACCTTGTACATCAGCTGTCATGACACATCACATTTGCTGTAACTTTAAAAACTTCTGACATTAATTTAATAACATTTTTTTATGTCTGTGTGTCAGTTTATTAACTATATGAACTGGAACTCTTGGCTGGTCAGTTAGACCAGCTGAGAGATGCAGGGGAGGGGAGAGGGAGGACTGGGTTTCTCCACTTGGGCCGCTGCCCCCACGACCCAGATAAGTAGAGGAAAAATTGAAGTCTAGGGATCTGGAATTTTTTTTTCTATTTTTTTTTTTTAAAAGACGTAGCAACTTTGTTATTTAGTTGACAGGTTTTTGTATTGCCTTCTAACACTGTGAGCCCCAGTTCCCACTATACACAGTGTGGCATTCTCCTACAAAAACCTTCACCTGGTAGGGTGCACAAGTCAGTGTTTTTCACTTTTCAGTTAACACATTTATATTTGTTTTATGGATATATTTTACAGTATAACTAATCATGCTGCAATTCATTTAAAATGTTACAGCTGAAAGGTTATTTGAACTTTTTTGCATTAACCTTTAAAATGATATTTGCTTTATTAATGCAACAACAATTATTGATAAATAACTGTTTACATGAATGCTCAGGAAGTTGTATCAGTTGAAAGATTTTGGCATCAAAATGACATTTATGGTAAATATACCTTATTAAATTTGAAACATTTTTGCCTTTCACATCGTTTTCTGAGACACATACAGGAAACAGATGTCTTTACTCACTATTGTTTCTTTCTTTATCATTTTTAGTGGATGAGGTTTTTGTCATAGAATGCATCACAGTGGTTGCCATCGTACACCGTGGCTCAACCCCGTACAAAAATGTCACAGTGCATTCTGGCTATCATGAATTTATTACTTAAAGATTCTTCTTCTTAAAGATTTCTTCTAGAATTTTCCAAAGTTCATGTGGGAAAACAGCTAAAGTTCAGTTATCTTGGATACTTGTTTTATGGACCAGCATCGCGTCTTTCTCAGTGGAATGAGGTTTTCGACATAGTCTGTATCACTGTGGCCGTAATACTGCACTGTAATGCAGCCCCGTACAAAAACCACCATCTTATACCCATTAGCTTAAAACTACTTCTTAGTTGACCTAAGCCCGGGGGTCTGATTGATTGTTTCTGTTTTTAATTATCAGCATAAACATGGCATTTGTGAGAATTTAGAATTTAATTTCCTCTTCTATGTATTATCAGGCAAAACTAAGAGTGAAAAAACTGCAGAAACGTAATTTTTTTCTGCTCAATTAAAATGCAAATTAGACTAAGAAGCATCCTTATAAATGAATAGTGATCACTGTAATTAAACTTTTTCAAAAAATTGGACCACCGTCAGCATAAATAACCCCTTTCCATCTATATTAGACTGCGTAATGAGAGAGCAATGATTTCTGCATATTTTTCAGAATGACTACACTTACAAGATTTGGTATTTTATTTATTCATTCATTTTATTTATTGTTTTTATGACCTCACTACAGTGCAAAAAAATTACTGAATTAACAAATGACAATGACCTAATCTGAATGAGAGAAGAGTGTAAAGATAATAAAGGTAGGTTATTTAACTTCAGTTTCTAATGATTATTTGTGAGATACTTGTGCAAACACAAGTATAATACTGCACATGAACATTAATTTCATTGACTACTAAAATTTCCTATAATTTTAATGTTTTATAAGTTTAAGAAATGATAAATAAACATAAGGGCTATTTACTCTTTTCTAAATGGGACTTTTTCAGTCAGTGAAATGTTGTATAAATATATTCTCTCTTTTCATAACAGCATGTGCCGTAGTTCAGTTTACAACTGTTTTTGTATTGTCATTTAACAGTGTGGGTTCCACCACAGTGACACAGACTAATGCAAAAACCTTTGCCTCATAAGGTGCATGTCTAATATTTGGTACTGTCTGACTGCTTGTACCAAGCAGGGATCTATCTGTCTGTCTATCTGTCTGTCTGTCTGTCTGTCTGTCTAATGTCCTTTTTTTCTACAATGCAGTAAGGACACAGAGGCTTTTTCTCAGAGCAGTGAGGTTTTTGTCACAGGATGCATCACTGTGGCTGTTATAGTACACTGTGGCTCAAGTCCATACAAAAACATCAGGCCACATGTCTCCTTTGTGATGACTAAATGCTTTAAGTAAACACTTTCATGTTACTTTAATCAAATCCATAGTGCCCGCTATCTTATGATGTTCTTTGTATTTCATCTTACAATAAAATAAATAATTTTTTTCCAGAACTGTTCTAGAAAATTTCCTTCTGTTGACCGTCTCCTTCAGACTCAAAAAGTCAGGCAGAATGAACCAATCTCCTCTTTTATGAGGCACAGTGACTTCCTGCACAAGTTCAAGTTTTTGCATTGGCAGATATCACTGTGGCCCCAGTTATGCACTCTGGTACAAAGGCATACAAAAACCTCTGACTGATACATACACTGTATACTGCCCTGCCAGTCTTTTTTTTTTTTTTTTTTTTTAGCTACCAACAAACCATAACAAATGAACAAATACAATATATATAGTTGGTGCCTTTAACTTTACATTAGTAATGATTAAATATGCTTCATGTGCATAATTGTATTTCATTCACATATGTTATGTTATGAGTAGAAAAAATGACTTTTAAATGAATTTAGTTTTTAGATTTTTTTTATTCAAAATAGCTTAATCTTTTAATATATTTTTTATAATAAATATTTGTGCTCCTCTTTACCTTTCCATCATTAACATAATGTTAATTTTTTAGATTATTTTAATGTACAGTATGTAACACGACCGTGAATGGGTTACAAAACAAAGAAAACAAAGTTCAAGTTCCTTTTATCTAAAGAAGACTTTCTTTTAGTCAGTAAGACCTTGTGAATATATATATATATATATATATACACACACAAAATGATCTTGAACCACAGTTCAGTTTAGATTAAGTTTTTGTATTGCCATATAACCGTGTGGGTCCCACCCCACAGTCACAGATAGTTATACAAAAACCTCGGGCATCAAGAAGCCATTTTTGCCACTCTGTGGATATTTTCTCTTTTTCTGACCAATCTCTGTAATGATCAGCAGTTTCTGAAATACTCAGATGAGCTTGTCTGGCACCAACAACCATGCCAGATTCAAAATAACTTAAATTACCTTTCTGATGCTTTGAACTTCAGCAGTTTGGCTTGACCATGCCTAAATGCACCGAGTTGCTGCTATGACTGGCTGAGTAGGAGGCCCAACACTAGAGGAAAAATAAGTCGGCAACATCCTTGCGACCATGAAAAAAATGGTGGTTGGTGAGTGATTGCATTTTTTTCTTTTTCTTTTCTGATTGCAAGTAGTTGTAGCAAACAAAATAAAATCCATGCACATCCTCCCCACTATGTGGGACACATGGTGGACCAACCAAAACAATGCAGCTCGCACATTGTAGTGCATTGCAATCAATCTCAGACAGAATCTCAGAAAGATTACCAATTTTTTATCAACGTTGCTGACACAAATCATTTAGGACAAAAGCATGATGAGTTGTTTGGTTGTTTGTTGTTTTTCACATTTGAACACAGATTTCAATAGACAGAATTTTTTCATGCAGTGTTATGTTAAATATAACCTTTCTTCAGAAATGTGTCAGAATACGCCAGTCTCTTATTTTATGATGCTCAGTGACTTTCTGCATACTTTTAGTTCAGGACAGGTTTTTGTATTGCCAGATGTCATTGTGGCTCCCACTGTATACACTGTTGCACACAGTCATACAAAAACCTCTGCCTGATACATGCACTGCATCGTGCATTGTCAGTTTTTTGCAAGATTTTTGGTAAGATTCTAGTTCATGAATGAATCTGTGGTCTATTCTCTTCTATTTTATTTATCTTCCTCTTATTATTATTATTATTATTATTATTATTATTATTATTAATTTTACATTTTGAATCCTATTTATTACGTATATGTTTTGAATCCCAGTTATTAACTAAGAGTAAAACACTTTTGGATACTTCAACCAGGCATTTTTTGTTGCCATTTAGAAGATGCTCATTCTTTCTTTAGAGACAACATAATGATCTCGTGTTTTTCTTTATGACAGCAGGTTTTTGTCACAGGATGAGTTACTGTGGCTGCTATACTGCACTGTGATGAAATCCTACACAAAAATGCCTCCCTGCAAACTGCCTGTAACACATATAGTTTTACCTGTTTAGTTTAACTTTCAGAATAGATTAAAAAACCTGAAAAAAATGATATATATTCCTATGTATATATATGACTATGTTTTTATTCTTTATCTAATTAGTATTTTCATGTATGCAGAATTCTTAAAAACATTCAGTATTCCTATTGTCATATTTTAATCAGAAAAAACTGCAAGCCTGGAGAAATGACACAAATGTATTTTAAATGAGGAAAACAGCTAAAACTAGTCATCTAGGAAAGGATATTTATACACATCTTTTCAGTTCTCTTATCCCAAGTCTTTAAGGAACTTCATTTACATCATCTTTACTGTAAATGGTCCAGTGAGTGTTTTGTGGAATGATTTTGGAGCTGTAACCCTTGTCATGCACATAGAAATGATGCTACAGTCAGTCATACACATCTAATATCGATAATTACTATGTGACATAATAATTATTTTATCAGTTTTCTTCTCTTCATTTTTGTAAATTCTCGTTTTTTACAATCCAAAATGATCATTTCATTTTGATTGCACAACACTGATTAATAATAAAATCATACATTTTTTTAAATTAATTTTAGGATTTGCTGAAGAGCAGACTGTATAATAATGAAGGCTCCACTTATATTATTTGTTGCATTTATACACATTTGCTTTACAGTAGGAAGCCTGTGCCTTTCTTAAGGAGGTTTTTGTAGCTGAGTGGATCACTGTGGCCACCCCATACACTGTGGAATATAACAGTTCAAAAACCTAAGACACTGTGTAGCTGCCACCCATTACTTTACATAAACAAGAAAACAGATGCTCTATTATTTAAAAAATTTAAAATAAAGCACAAACTATTAGAGCATTGTAGTGACCATTGTATATCAATAGTATGGATATAAATTCACATTGTTTAAAGGCAGGAGTCATTAATTTGAATTTTGATAAGCTTTTAACAGCTTTATTATAGGAATGACTATTGCTTAATTATTACTATTGTGTGCATCTTTGGAGTTATAGAAAACACAAAGATTTGTATTTCATTTTGTATTTTGTATTTACTGTGTATTAAAAATAACCAAAATCATTTCAGTTATTACTATGTTTATTTCTTTAAAAAAGTATGCATTTTTAAAATTAATTTTACCTAATTAGCGGTGAAAAATATCTTAATTTGTAAATAATTATGGCATATCACTGGGAACACTTATAACACTATTTATAAATATATAAATGATTAATTCGACTTTATATGACTTCATAGAGTAAATGGGGAAACAGCACATTCATAATGTATTTAATTTAACAATAATAATACGTAATAAAAAAAATCATATTATCATCAACCATTCATTGTGTTCATTCACTTAACAGGACCAGTAAAGTTAGAGACGGGTTTCAGGCCAGGGTTTTTGTTGTGGGGTTTACCACCGTGTTGTAACCACCATAATAACACAGTGATGGAAGCTCTTACCAAAACCTCCCCACTCTTGCCACACCGCAACAGTTTCTGACTTGTCACTGAGAACAATGGCATTTTCTTATTAAGATGCAACAAAAACACACGTTATTTTACAAATATTTAAGACATATTTAATATTTCTTACTTTACAGTTCTACCTGAATAATAGACTTAAATATTTTGTATGCTGTGTTTATGTTTGCGTCTCAGCACCAGCATTTCCTGGTGACCTTGAAATTACGTTCTTCAAAAAAAACAACTTAAGCTTGTGTAACAGAAAAGCATTGATAATACATTAACCTCTGCATGATGAAAATCACATTTTGTGCACTTGTGTCCACATCTTTCAGTGAGCAGGCTCGCAGAGTTTCACACTCCATGGTTTTGTGCACATAAAGACCTGTGGATGGCGGCCCAAGCAAGGCTTTCATTTTTTAAAGGCCGTCTGTCTGTACAGAATACAGAAAGAAGGCAGCCCACAGATTTAGTTCAGTTTTTGCTCTTTCAGTTTCTCAGACTTGCAGCAACAGCAGGCTCTATATGCCTAATTGAGATTAAAAAAAAGTCAAACAAGAAATGTTTAATTTTTGCATTCAGTAAGTTTTTTTTTGGTTTGTTTCCAAACACTGCTTCTATGAACTACATGAAACTCAAGTGCCAAACAGCCTACCCCACTAGATGGCAGTATTTTATCACGTTTCTGACTTCAGGGTCGAGTATAAAGCCGTACTTGTTTAGGTATATTACATATGACTTTTACAGGCACAAATGAAAATGCTTTGAACTTTCCAAACAATGCAATAGTTAAAACTGCAAATCTGAATGGAAATATGAAATATGACATAAAATATGAAAAACAAACTGTCATAAAATAATTAAAATTAAAGTAGTGACTGTCCTTAAATGTTAATTTTATACATTCACATTTTTTTCTGTTTCCTGTGTGCAGTTTGTGAGGGTGTGGTCACATTTTGAGCATATATACTTGCTTTTGTCTGCAAACTTTTGACCCTTCTGAAGGCATGTGTATCACTTATAGCTGGATACGTTTGCAAACGGACACAAGTTGTTTGTGGTTTGAAGAAATGCATTCATGCAGGTGTGGTCCCAAAGATGCAGAGAAAGCAGAGAAGAGGCTTTCTAAAGATGACACATTTAGAAACATCCTGAAACTGAAACCCAGCAGACCTTAACCGGCAACAGAAGTTATTTCTATGAATCAAATGAGCAAAATACTTTGAGAAAACTTTGCGTTTGTTGCACAGATCACATATTTTCACACCCACTTTAATGAATAATGCACACTCCATATAATGATGCAAGGAACTGTGTAGTTAGATTGATAGAGGCTGTGCAGAGATGCCCCTGAGACAATCCAGCACATAACAACAGCCTGCAAGATGCTGTAAGCAGGCAGGGCATACATGGAACGCCATAACCAAGTAGCTGGCAAAGTATACAGGAACATCTGTGCCAAATATGGCCTTGTAGTCCCAAGGTCAAATGGGTTATGCTACAAAGGTGACTGAGAATAACAGAGCTAAGATCCTGTGGGACTTCCAGACACAGACGGTCAGACTGGTGATGGCTAACCAACCATCGTAGCGGTGGACCCACAGATGAAGATGCACTTTATTTATTTAAATTTCACTTACACCACTCTTGAAGGTGGGCCCACCTTCATTCTGAGCTTTATCTGTGAGCATTTATGTCTAAGGAATGCACGTGAGCTATTTCATGCCTCGATATGTAAATATGTAATATACTGACAGATGCAGATCTTGTTTCTTGGAAATTAATTCAAGCTTGTAATGGTTTCCGCACAGTTTTACTTGTGCAGGTGTGGTCCCAGGGGTGCACCCGGAACCTCGAAACCTCCCGACTCTAACCGATAACAGAAGTTTACGGTACATTGACTTCAGATGTTATTCTTAGAACCCTTGAGAAATGATAGAGCAACATCCTGCAAGGCTTTCTATGTTTATTATGCACAACACTCACATTCATACTGCCTTTAAATTTTAAGCTTGCAAATTTCATTTACTGAATCATGGAATTATTAATGAATTCAGAAAAATTGGTTATTTCCTAACACTAAAGGAACGACAGGGAAGCGTAATCATATTAATATGAAGAAATGCAGTTTTATTTTTTTTATTTATTTTCCACAGTTTACAAATTTGTTGATTTGGTACTTATACGTGACAGGCAGGTATTATAACAAATAAATGATGTATATACATAAAAATAGATTGAAAAATAGATTTTAAAAACAGATTGGAAATGATGCCCTGATTCATCCCGTTCTTTATGGTTTCTTCATCTGCAAAAAGAAAACATCAGACAGTTAAATATAGCTAATGCACTTTCTTTCTTAATTTCACTTCACTGTACATCTTAATGTAGCAGAGGAGAATACATTACAGCCTAATAATTTCTCAAACACAAGTGTTATTTTTTTGTCTTTTTTAAGAAGCAAAATGAAATACATTTGCATCAGAAAAGTTGACCTTTTTAATTGCAAACAGAACATTAAAATTCTTAATTCTGGAAAAATTGATTTCTGAGCACTCAGAGTTTCCATGTCTCACATATTCTTGTGACTGAGTTTATCCTACGTTACAACTCCATTTAGTCATCAAAAAACTGAAATAGAGAAAATGCAGTCTGCATGTTTACCTTAACCAGGCTGATTATTATGCTATAGAAGAGAGAGAACATGAAGAGGAATATGAAGGAGGAGGCTGTGGACCACAGGCTGCTAAAATCCTCTTCATTGATGTCATCTGTGCCTCTCAGATCACAAACATTATCTAAGTGGAAGGTACAGTATTAGTGGTTAGAGGAGATCTGTGTGCATCTGTGTTTTTCTCCCTTTTATTAGCTTAATCCACTTTTCTTTTTTCTTAATAGTGTCAATAAACAGTTAAAAAAACTTTTCAATTTGTTCATCTACACACATACCAAAGAGTCTCCATGCAACATTTATTGAAAACAGACAGCACATTTATCAAGCAATCACACACTGTCACTCAGACAGACTGAAAAACAGCACTATGACAAAGAAAACATACATTTTGTCTCACAGTGACTAATGACATCACAGGTACATAGGTTTTCATAGAGAAAACTCACACAGAGACAGAATGACATCAGCACAAAATATCAGCTACTAATAGGAACAATTACATTCAATGGAATTTTCCTCGACCCGAGACGTTTGTTTTGTAAGACCTTCAGACGGGACGCTGCAAATGAACAGTCTCTTCGGATTACTTTCCCAGTCTTTCTTAGTCATGGTGTAAAGACTCATAGATCGCCATTTTTTGTCATTTTTGGTCTGCTTTGCTGGGAAGTCGACGCCTTCAGTGGATGAGCTATGCTTCTTTCCATGTATTTCTGACCATTCAAATTTGAACTCCTTTTTCACACTACTGGTCACCAGACACACCAGAGTGACTTCGTCTGTAAGGCTGAGAATCTGCTGTTCTGAGAGCAAGTGAAGTCTCATCGTTGTCTCTGTCCCATTAAGAAGAGATACTTAGTTAAACAGGGAGATTTGTGTACAAGTTTAAAGTGCAGACACTGACTTTTATATATGCATACACACATATACATAGGTACACAGTTTTGTGTGTGTGTGTGTGTGTGTGTGTGTGTGTGTGTGTGTGTGTGTGTGTGTGTGTGTGTGTGTGTGTGTGTGTGTTGAATTACACATTTGGTTACATACTGTGTTTCTCACCTGCATCCCGGACTGTAGTTTTGGGGGTTTTTGGTGGAGTTGCTGAGATTAAAAAACAAACAAAAACAGCAATTTGCTATGAATAATGCTACTATACTTGATAATCTGTAACATGTCAACTTAATGGCTATTAGTTTTTGTCAAACTGGAGCTCATGTTATGCTGAACCCATGTAAACACATCTCCAAAGCTTATTGTCCTTCTGTGCATGCAGTCCTATCTGTCTCAGTCTCTGAGCTACTGATTGCTTTCACTCACAGTGAAACTGTTCACCTGTGAACTGAGTTGATACGGTCTTTTGGAAAAACAACTCTTTCTGCTTTGTCTTGCTGAAATATCCTGATTATTCACACAATTATGTGACCCTGTCTACTTCAGGTCTTTGTGCACCTGCAGCTGTGTCTATTTCATTTTTTAAACAGCCCAAAGAGGAGTTCTAGTAGAAGAGGTTAGAAGAGGCAGCATTTTCATTGCTTATAACTACCGAGTGTCATGTATAGCTGAAGTCAAAGTCAAAAAATTTGCGTTTTCCCACGGCTGCTGCCAGCATAGTAATCATCTGTACCACCGTGTGTGTGTGAGTGTGTTTGTGTCTGTGTGTGCGGTTACATACGTCCTGTTGAAACAGGAGTTGTAACTGGAATTGTGGTGGGTTTGGGTGTAGCTGTTCAGAGAAAAAGAAAACAAGCAAAAGTCTTTACGTATTTGATCATGAATTAAACCCTCAAATTAATGGCTGTTAGTTTTTTTGTCAAACTGTTTCTGCATTTTTTGTAGTTAAAAAAAAAATCCTTTCAAACTATGTTGGAATTGTGAAATAAGTTATTAGTGCTTTCTTTCTTGTAAACCTCTTAGAATTCAAATAAACTACTTAAAAGACATTATATATGACTTAACATAAGTCTTATCTGGTTTTATGACCAGTATGGTTCACAGCAATTTACTCATTTGCTGCACCCCCCCCCCCCCCCCCCCCCAAAAAAAAAAAAAAAAAAAATTGAACTAAACCAAAAGCCCAACTTGCACTGAGTTAGGGTTTTGTATTTTTATAATGCATAACAAACCATTTTAATGACAATTGTTTCTTGTCAAACTGCTTCTGCTTTTCAATTCCTTAAAATTGTTTAATTTTAAAAATTTTATCAGTGTTTCATGGAAACCTATTAGAAGCCAAATAAATCAAGAAAATAATTAAATATGATGTAGCATGAGTCTTACATGGTGGTGTTGGTGGTGGTGGGTTATTGATAGAAGCCTGTGCATTCCCAGCTGCGTGAGTCACAGCACATTGGACATTCTGTCCTGCGCCCCAGTCCTGTCTCCTCACTTGGACTTGACTGACTCCAGTATAAACGTTGCCCTTCTGCACTGCGGGGTACTGAATGAAATCGGTCAAGGCAGTGCCACCTTTGGTCCATGAGAAAGTCACCGAAGAAGGGTTAAAGCCGGTGGCAAGGCAGCCAACAGTGACCGTCTCTCTGCTCTCAGAGCCACACGGTATCAGAGGAAACACAGTGGGTCGACTTGAAGAGTCTAATAAAGGGCAAACAACAGTAATTAATAAACCAAAATAAAAATATAATAATAAGACACATAGAAGTGTTTAAAGAGAAATCACTTGAGCTGATTCTGTTGTGTAACAGAGGCCAGCATGAACAATATTACATGTTAAATGTTCAGTGTAGACATTTCAAGTGTTGAATGATTCTCTGCAACATTTATTTAGAGGCTGTGTGCTCATCATCCACCCTCAAAAGTATAAGTTCCACTTTTCTTATGTATTCTACATATTCACTGGAAAATTATTTCAAATGCGTAACATGGACAAAAACCATTAGTAACTTAAAAAAATGAGTAAAGGATGGTGTGATGTAAACATCATTTCACAGTGTTGACGGTTGAGATTAAATGGCATTATTACCTGATCAAATGGTGATCATTGTCCCCTTTGCCCAATAGTCAGAAGCACCGTAGAACATTATTAAATCAACTTAATTCTTAATTTAAAAAAGGCTAATTTACTAATGATATGCAGAAAGTCTATTTTAACATTTATCAGTCCCACTAGATTCTAAAAGTCTATCAATTCACTGAAAATACACAAACCCTTAATACCTATTTTGACAATATCATGTTTGGGAATATTCTTACAGTAAATGTAAATAAACACAAATGAGTGTCTTATCTCACATCTCACAAAAACTAATAACTAAAACATTCATTTCAGACATAATTAAATTCAGCATGAAACAAATATTTCTTGATAGAATCATGTTCAACATTACTGTATTATGTTCAGTCTTTGCTGGACTAGAACAAATCTGTTGATATAATTACTTACATTAATAAACTTCTCCCTATGGTTGTACCCATGTGAAAATAATGACATTATATTGTAGTGGAGGGATGAGAATTTTCTCTCTTTAGTTAAAAATATAACAATTCATACCTGAGGTGACGGTGACCATCGTGCCTTTCCCCCAGTAGTCAAAACCGTAGTCACAGTCTAACAAGTTATTCACCACTTCATACAAAAACCTTTCCACCTTATAATAATCTACTATCTCATATATTCTCCTTATTGTTTGCAAATAGAAAATCAGAAGATTAAACAAAACCTGATTTCACCACCAACATTTAAACTAAGACTGCAAATTATAACACATTTATTTTGCAGTATTCTAGAAATGAACGCACTGAATTTTCTCACAACCACAATATTTCTTTAAAATATCACAGTTTTAAAATCCAAATTTTAACATTAAACAGAAAGAATTAGATCATCTTACCTGATGTGACTGTAACCGTTGTACCTTTTCCCCAGTAGTCGAAAGCCCAGTTATCACAGTTAACAGAGTCTTTTTGCACCTCTCACAAAAACTAACTTCTGTGATACGCTGTTAGTTTTGAATCATTCTAAGCTTAATATTTAGTTATATAATTATGTTCCAATATAATCAAAGAGAAAGAACCACAAGGGTTAGGTTTTAGCAAATTCTTTGTCATATTACATATAATTAAATGGGAAAATAAGAATTTAGCTTTTAAAATAAATATAAAAATTCATACTTGAAGCGACAGTGACCACTGTTCCGTTTCCACAGTAGTCAAAGTCGCAGTAACAGGATAAAGAATTATTCACCACTCAATATAAAAATCTGTTTCTATTTATGGCTACATCTGTTTATGATAAAATAGAGATTCAGACTCAAGCAATTTTGAGAGTCTCGAGGTGACTGTCTGTAGTGATTTCATGCTACATAAATAAACTTGAATTGAATTGAATTTATTGAATTCAATAAAACCTCATTTTTAACCAGTTTAAACTGAGTACAGATTGTCAACTTGTAGAAATATAGAAATTAATATGTGGCATTATCTCAAAACAATAATAATCGTAAAAAAAAAACAGTTTTTGAATTTAAATCTTAACATTAAGAAGAAGAAATTCGATCGTCTTACCTGATGTGACAGTGACCATTGTGCCTTTCCCCCAGTAGTCAAAAGCGTTGTCACAGTTTAAAATTTCAACATATCCGACATACAAAAACGGCCACCTCAGAGTCGAACATATCTAAATAAAATCTGACATTTTTAACATGAACATTATTACATCGGAAAGCTCCTCTTACCTGATGTGACAGTGACCATTGTTCCTTTTCCCCAGTAGTCAAAGCATCGTCACAGTGTGAGAAATCAACACATCCAACATACAAAAACAAGCACCCTAAAAACTCGGCTGGAGCCACTGAGGTCCAAATAAATAAATAAATAAATAAAACTATATGAAGACAAAGGGTTTTTTTAAGTTTTTACCTGTTGTGACAGTGACCGTGGTTCCTTTCCCCCAGTAATCAAAGTGTCACAGTGACAAATTTCAGTTGCATGTTAGTGCAAAAAATATTTTGCTGGCCTCTTGTGTCATTTAATACATGATTGGACCTGACTGATACACTGTTACCCATCATTTACACAGCTGTTTTACTTTTCCTTGCAGATCACATTAGGTGCAAAATCTATCCAAGATTTAATTTAATATTATTAATAAGCAGTTAAATATAGGATAGATGTAACTCAAAAAATATGACACTATTACTTACCAGAAGTTACTGAGACTTGTGTTCCTTTCCCCCAGTAGTCAAAGTAGCCATAGCCATAGCCATAGCTGTCACAGTGATCTGTTAGAGTCTACTTCTAATACAAATACTTAATTTAAACCAAGGAAGTGTATAGGTTTTGTTGACAAAGCAATTCCCTCTGTACCATTTATTATTAGTTTCCCTTGAGACATTCATTTCCTTTGGAGTGGTTTATATAAAAATAGATATCTTACCAACAGTTTTTAGTCACTTCCTCTTTAATAGAGACTTTTGTCAACTCCAACTTTAATAGCAAACAACCTGTAGAAGTTACTTTTTCAAACAGGAAATCCATTGCTTTTAAATTTTTATATCTTCCTTCTCATAATGAAGTTGCACACTATTACAAGTGTCACAAATATACTAATGACACTTTTTGCCTTGTGGAATTATTAATTTTTTTTTTCTTTAATTGGTGGCTGAAAGGACAAGAGGCACTTCACAGTGAAATACTGTGGGCCTGGGTAGTAAGACATGTAGGTGTCAGTCAGCTGTAAAGAGCTTTACCTTGAATGGAGCCCACCTGAACAATTCACACCATAACACTGCATGGTTGCAAGGTCAGTCAAGGAGGAGAATGATGCTGATACTAAAGGTCTCAAGCAGGAATGACTAGCTTTTAGTTTGTGTTAATATCTTAAAATGGTTAGGGTTGCAGTTAGCTGAAATCAGTTGTGGTAATGTGTTAACTTCAACGCATCTTTTTCCTTATGTTTCTCAGGATTCCACCCTTGCAGTTTCTTCACTGATTTTGGCCTTTAGACCAGAGGGAAATGAAACAATAACTTGTCAGAGTAGAGGGAGGAATCATATTTTTGGTATTGTTTACATACATAAAAGGCAGTACCTTTTGTCTGAAACCACCCATTTTTCTTGTGAACAAAAGTGTTGGAACAGATAAACTTAAAAAAGTTTATTTTATTTGCAATAATGCATCAAACCTGTGACCCACTGACATCACTAAACATCTTCATTGGTGATGATTTTTCAGGTTTTCATTGTAGCCTCATTGGTGTTTATTTTTTATTTATTTTTATTTGTATTTTTTGGGGGGGCTCTTTCTGCTTGCTGCATGGGTGCAGAGAGACTGCACCTATTCTCAGCCCCCCCCCCCCCCCCCCCCCCCCCCCCCCCACACACACACCACACACACACACACACACACGCACAGAAGGTACCTTCCATCGGCTGGAGTTACAACAGTTTCTATTTATCAGTGTTCATTTAAGCTCGCCTAGAAATTAAGCCGGACAGACATATTATCAAGAAGGTGGAGGGAGTGAATACAGCTGAGTGAGGCTCTGTGGGATCATAGATCACAGATCATAAAATTACTCGAGACTCATTTATTCAAACTTCCTGGATGGCAATAATTCATTTTTGTAACTAATCAGCAGCTTGTCTGAGAAACTGATATGTTTGTAGCCATCATGATAAATAACTGAAATTCAAAACAAGGCTGACCTGCACCTTAGAGTCTTAAAAGAGACCATCTAAATATCTTGTAGGATACATTTTAGGGGTCTCCATATTCCTTTTTGACTGCAAATTAAAACCCAATTAAAACCACAGTTACCAACAAATCACAGGGTTGTGTTGGAAATTTATTGTTACCAGCATATATACTTTCCCCCTCTGGTAGTAGTGGGTTCTTGCCACTATACATATATTCCATTCACTGCCTGTATCTTTCTGCCCTTAACAGCCCCTATACTCTCTATACTTTCTTTCGCCTCTTTTAACTTTCTCCCCTTATGTTCTCTGTACTATTTCTCCTCTCTTTGAACTCTCTCCCCTTATACTGGTTGTACCTTTGACCCCTTACGCTGTTTGTACTTTCTCTCTCTATAGGTGTCCTTATCAGCGTCATATGCTGTTTACACCCCTTTCCCCCATCATTAGCAGTAATTATTTTTCATTTGTGTAAAAATGGATTTAAAAAAAAAAAAAATGGATTTTCCTTATTTGTTAGCAGTGATTTATTCACATGTGGTAAAGTGTGGTTTCAGAATGGGTCTTAACTATTAATCACTATTTACATTTATTATTATATGGGGCTATACTTACTTGTATTACTCATTACTTATATTGTTTTAGTGTTATTAGTTTTATTACATGTGCACATACCATTCGTACAGTTTATATTATTTTCACATAAGTGCCTGGCGTTGTTAGTTGTTATTTGAAGTACCAGGCGCCATTTTTATGGCATGTGCCGATAGGACACACACACACACCAGTCTGTTGAGTGTTTTATGCTTTTGGGGCACTGAGGTGAGGATAGGACCTATGTGTGTGTCTGGAGCCTTTGAAGAGTTCCCACTTAAGCACTGTTTTACTTGACATTTGTACCCTATTGTCATATATCAGTTTTACGGCAGGTGCACTTCCAAAAAAGGGAGTTCTGTGGGCCCCTTACAGCTGAAAAGGGGGGAAGGAATAAAAATCTGGCTAAGTGGGGGACTGGTGATCTTATCTTAATTGATGTTTGAGTACAAAAGGTCATCATTGGTGACCTCTGTTTGAACTGTTGTGACCTGAGCGCTAGACCTGTGAGGTCCAGCCTTAATCATGTGTCCTAAAGTGGGTGAAGAGTGCCCAAAAGTTGATGGGGTGAGGATCAAATATCAAAGGGTGACAACTTATCAGTGGCGGCTGGTGCTAAAAAAACTGAGGGGGGCGCACACAAACAAACAAATGAAAAACAAACAAAACAAATCTTAAAAAATAGCACTATATGAACATGAATTTTGCCCTCCTTTCCTTCTGCCCTGCAAATTTCTCAATTACATTCTTGTTAAAGTCACTCATCTCTGTGACTAGTCTTTTCTCCATTGACAACATGGCCAATGCATTCAGCCTGTCCTGAGTCATTGAGTTTCTCAGAAAAGTCTTGATTCTTTTCAGAGTTGAAAAGCACCTTTCAGCTTCTGCTGTGGTCATGGGTGTGGTGATGAGGATCTTCAAGAGCGTGACAGTTTCTGAAAAGACTTCTTCCAGATTGTTTTCCATAAACAGCTGGAGTAGGCCCACAGCACCACAACAGGCTTTGAACTCTTCCTTGCTGTAGATGAGAGTAAGCTCTGTCTTCAGCTTACCTCGATTGAGCACTGGATAGGCTTTTAAGGTGTTGCTCAGTGCATCTTCAGGAAATGCTGTGTTGTATTGTTCAAATCTGTCCCCCTGCAGGAGTGTGGCACTAACAAGGTGGTTTGTGAAAGAAAAGCGCTCCCTGGTGTGTCCCAGTATGATATCACAGACCTTGAGAGAAGGACAAACATGAAGATTATGATTTTATAATCACATTTTTCATTCTAAATATGAAATGTTATTTTGTCCTTTCTGTTAAGTCATAGAAAGAAGGAACACATTTTATTTATAAACTTACTGATTTTAATAACATTTGCTGCCATTTTTTAAGGCTGTGTTATGAAATGTGTTACAGCATTTTTGTGGGACAAGATTATACAAAATTCAGTAACCAAATGTTTTATTCCCCATTACCCATAAACTTCAGTACAACTTAAATAATAAAATATCTTGCTGACAAACATTACATCAACATACCTACACAGCATAGACACAACTAAAGGTATTTCTAACTACAACGCACATCTTCCTAATATATTAAATAACACTACTATAAACCAGTGTAACAGTGATTTTCCGACACTTCTTCACTGGCTGACTACTACCTACACTGCTTTGTCCAACCATGGAGTGGAGAGAATTTCTGCCAAAGAGAAATACTTACAATATTATAATAATGAAGAAGAAGAAGAAGAAAAAGAAAAATCAGCTATTTAAACAATTACCTGATCTTTTGAATGTCCTGCTGGAACTGTTGGATGCTCTCCTGGATACAGACTGAATCTATGACCTTCTTCTGGAGTTTGGCATAGAGAAGGTCCACATGAGGCATGATATGGTGGAAAAGTTGCAGAAAGAACTTAAAATCCTGATCCTCCAGTAGCATGGCAAATGCTCCAGCCTCTCTGACGGTAATGGGGTCAAACTCACCAGAGTCTTGTATGCTTTGGAAACAGCGGATGAGGTCCTCTCTGTGCTCAAACACAGTATTGATGGCACGGCTGTGAAAGTTCCATGTGACATTGCTGGATGCTGGTAGTCTGTGGGCCACAACTTTATCAAGAACGCTTGTGCGCTTGGATGATCTGGAAAAAAAGCTGGAAAATCCACTAAGAAAAAAAAAATTAGACCAAAGTTAGAAAAAAAAATTCTAACTTTGGTTATGTGAGAAGTAGCCTGTTGCATTATTAGATTGAGCTGATGAGCATAGCAGTGGATGTACACTCAAAAAAATAACTTTGGATTAACATAAAAAAATCATGGAAAAGATTTCCACATGATTACTTTACTTTATTTCAGCATTATGTAATTCTGTTGCTCCAATTTAAAGCACCTGTGTTGGTTCAACTTAATTTATTAAGGTTGATTCAACCTATTTACTATAGTTGGGCCCAATTTAATTTAATAGAGCCAGCCCAACTAATTTGTAATGTTTTGGACCAACTAAATGAATTTACTTGTTTCAGATGAATTCAAATTTAGTTGAATTCAACTTATTTTACAGTGGTATAACTACACTACTTAATTAAGTTGATCCAATTCATGGAAATTAAGTTAGCCTAACAAATTTGCTTTATGCTGAAAGAAAGCAATTTAATCTTGTGGAAATACTTTCCATGATTGAATTACGTTACCTTAAAGAATAGTTTTTTAGTGTTAATAAATTAAGTGTTTTAACAGTACTGGTTGAAAGGGTGGAAAGAATACACAACAAATTAGAAAAAATACAATAGAATTGTATTTCCAAAAATGTAATGCATTTACTTTTACATGGGCAGTGCAGATGCTTGCTGACTACTAAACAAGGAATAAACTCTCTTGCCTCTCTTAGCACATAGACAAGACCCAGCAACATCTCTACAGCAAAAGATACACTGTCCAAGTTACTCATCACTTCCACTCCCAACATCCATGGGGTCATCACCAGGCTCTGCACCTTCTGCTTGAAGGACAAAGATTTCAAACGCAGTCTCTGCTATGGCCGTTTGAGCACCTTCATTGACATCCTGCAAAAAAGAATAAAGATTTCTTAAATTGATTTGCACTGCATTCATATTTACAGTACACAATCTTTACAGTATGTAAAACAGCTTTCACTACCCTAATCCATATTCATAACAAAACACATGTAATCAAATAACCAATTAACATAAAAATTTGACTGAGTCATGGTGAAATACTTCCAACAACTAAGCTCCACCATAGGCCTGTCTGTGGTAATCGTGAGTCCAGCGTTAGATTTTCCAATTTGGAAAAGGTATATTGTCTCATTACAGGAAAAACTAGGAGCTAAAGTAGGGTATGTGTGTTTGTTATTGTCAGAAAGACAAGGACAGAGGGTGAATCCCAAACAGGCCCAGTATTTCATGGCCAGTCACCCTCAATTTGCAAGTTTGCTTGGAGGGTCTGCCACATTGCCTGTCATTCCAAACCAGTCATACTTATGGGCGAGTACAAAGCCCTCCATAGCAACTCTGTATACAAACCAAACATTTTCCATGTGCAGAACCTGTCTTGTTCCCATGATGGAGTAAATGCCATGACAATGCATGCACACAAAAAAGACCCACCTCCGCTTTTAAGGTCACATGACTTACAGTACAAACCAAATTATGCTATCTAGTTGTGGTATGGCAAGGGACTCTTGGGGGTCCAGGCAATGCCAAAGCATATAAACGGACACAGTATGAAGGCTGTATGTACACAAAACACAGCGACAGCGGAGGATTTCAGGTTTCCAAAACTCTCCAAAAATCGGCGACATCACTGAGAAAAGTCGCTACATTGGTCGCGAGGTGCTTTTTGGTTAAAAAAAAAAAAGTCACCAGCGGGGTCTGAAAAGCCACTGAATCTAGTGACAAATTCGCTAAGTTGGCAACACTGCCATGCTGTCGCTTCCTGCATTATTTATGGGTGAAGCGGTGAGGGAGAAAGGCGAGGCAGTGTGAAGTTTTTCAGAGACAAACAAGTATGACTGTAACATGACTATATCGATATAAATGATATTGTCTCATCTTATATCGCATATAAAAATATATATCGAGATTTCTTAAAAACTCGATATATCACCCAGCCCTAGTAAAGACGTCCCACAAGTCAGTGCTTATACCTTCCCCCTTCTTCAAGTGACCCTCAACGACAGCAAGTGATTCAATTTAGAGTAACAATGGGTTGTAAATGTCTAGTAGGTAAGGGTGGTTTGTGATTGTGCCAAAGTATGGTGCATGTTTTTAAATGTCTGGTCAAATTTTTGTTATTTTTAAATGTGCATTATAAATAAATTGGAAACTGGAAATTTAACCAAGAGAAAGAAGAAAAAGAAGAGTTTTAATGACCTTCTCTTAACATAATTTTAAATCTAATAGGAATACACAGGAAGCCCAATTAACTCCAACTCTGATCATCCCTATCATAAACGCATAGGTAAATTAACATACCAGGTATTCCTTCCCCAGCTTCTCTGGGTCTTCATTCAGGTACATGCAGAGACCTTTGAGGATGTATTCTCTTCTGACTTCAATAGTTTCATTCTTAATATGCAGATCAGAAAAAGAAGAAAGCAGTGAAAACACAATTTCAACAATCCAGCAGTGTAGGTTCACACACTTGGAAACTTAACTAAATTCAAAGGAAGTCATAATATAAAAGTGATCAGTGGCTAACATTTTATACAGCTTAGATTGTTTGATCAGGGATAGTCTGTTTAAAAGATCTTTAAGAATCTATTACTTAACTGTTTTTACTACTTTGTGTTTTCCTTTCATCACGCCATGATTAAAATGAATTATTTTAACATTTTATTTTACCACCTAGTTGAAGATGTCATCTAAGAAATATTTATGCCTGAAATATGTGAAAAGTAGACCACTCCAAAACAGTTTACATCCTTCTAGTTTAACAACGGATGTGGTGCTCAAAGTCATTTCTACAATAGACAAGTTTTCAGTAATGTCACTTTTACACTGGTATCATACCTGGGTTATGGGTGCCAGGATGGTCTTGATTTTTCTCCCTTGAACTGCTCTTTTCTTGGCATACGCCTTCATTAGGTTTGCAGATTGAACATCAAGCCTGGAGAAGAATGTTGACTGCAAATGGATTGTTGTGATTCTCTCGAACTCTGCACTCACCTACAAAAAAAACCAAAACAGTAGACAAAACTTAGTTTGGCACTGTACCGTCACCTTTGGTAAACGTTTGAGATAGCAGTTCTGTTTAAGAAATGTAAATGCATAATAAATGTATTTATCTATACATGAACTTTCTTTGTCAGAAGGCCAACTAAAGCTACATTCACAGTGCAGGCCTTAATGCTCAATTCTGATTTTTTTGTGAAATCCAATGTTGTTCAGACTGACATGAAAGATCAGATACAGGTCACATAAGGGCAAAAAAAAAAAGAAAAAAGATTTGGGTCACTTCAGGCTGCAGTGTGAATGTAGCCTTAGGCTACAGTTGCTGGCCTTCAGTAAATCCACATCAGTATGAGTAACTTCTCGGAGTCTGCCAATATGTATTGTGACACATTGCATGCAGTGGGGCTTGTTCTTTTATGCATTCATCCACTTGTGTCACAAACATGGAAGAGAGCTCGCCACCTTGTTGCTATCATGGGGGCCTCTCCAAATACATTCTTGCCTTCTGAGTGCAAAGGTCTTGTCCATCATTTCTGCCAACTTCTGATGATTGTTTCTCTTTTTTACTTCTGAGAGGAGCGTCACTCTCAACTCTTCCAGTGTCTCTGCTGTTTCACCGGCTGGATAGCTGGGGCAGTAATTTACTTCTGCTTTTTTTGGCTTCTTCACATGCAGGTTTAGCTTTATAAGCACTCCAACATTAGAATCAGTCACTTCAGATCTGGTAAACTTACTATTAACCACTGAAATCAAAAACTTGATGGCCGATGACCCCCTTCACTGGTACTCATGCAGATGAACAACAGACAAGTGATGTTCTGAAAGAGATCAGATAAATTTTCAACCATTAAAATATTTAATTCATCCTGAGCAGAGGTGCATCTATACATGTATTCAAACTTTTGGTATAGGACTCTGGAATGCAACATGATAATAACAACTGGAAATATAGGGCACGTTAGGGGTGGTAGGGAAGGTTGTACATAAATCACTGGGGAAAATACCAAATGAGGTTTGCTGAAGACAGTTCGATCCACCTCTCTGGCTGCAGTGCGTGCTCCCAACACAGGGGGAACAGATTTTCACACGGGAACAGAATTTCGCACAAGACCAACACTGAACGATGGCTGCTAACGGTGGCTTCAGCTGACGTAAAGAAAAAATAACAGCTGACCTCTGCACAGCGAGCACAACACACGCATGCACGCTCACAGCACAGAGCTGTGGAGGCGTGGAAAAACTTGTACGCGATGATCCACTCGTGTTAAAGGGTCGTTTTGTCCAAATGATGGAAATCCGTCGCTCCCTCTCCATTCATTTCCTATGGAACTTGTGTGAAGCCACGGTGGCCTCATCACACAAGTTCTATAGGAAAAAATGAATGGAGCGCGAGCGACATCGCTCCAGGAGCTGCAGAGTTAAAACGAAGCATTGTTTGTGCCTAAAATTAACCTATTTAATCCACACAACATAAAATAATGTGCCACATACAAGCATGGAACAGGCAAAACATTGGCGCAAATGGTAGAGAAGCACGAATAATTGCCAGCTAACTATCGTCACTTTAGCTAACAAACATGTTACGCGACCAAATATTACGGAAAATGATTAAAAGTCTGCTGATGATTTGATTCACATATTATCATTTGCATTTAGACGGACGAGAAAAAAAAAGACTGAATCTTACCTTTTATGATGCACGCCAGCCAACTTCCTTCTTCGCTTGATAACTGCCATTCGAAATTTCCCGGGCACACCAAATGGTATGTCATCTCGCGTGATCTCGCGTGATCTCCCGTGATCTCGCTGCTCCGTCTTCGGCGCAAGATCATTCTGACTCCATTGAATCATGTTATCTCAACATGACTGAATTTCATGAACGTTAGGTTGTTAAATTTCATGCTTATCTGACATGATTTTATCACGTTTGCCTTTGAAACATGAAATTATTTTGTTAAAAGAACATGTTACTATTTTTTTAATGTAATGACAACCTAAATTCCTTTTTTTGAGTGTAGTGGGCATTTGGGTACACATCTTGTATCTTCTTCTGAACACCTGCAGTGGCACCTCGCATCACGCTGGCTCCATCATATGCCTGACAGATTAGCTTAGCCTTTTGATCCTCAGGAAGAATAGTTGCAAGATGTTCTTTTAGGGCTGTAGCAATGGAATCAGCTGTAGCCGACTGCAGAGGGATAAACTCAAAAAACCTTTCCTGCACAGTGTTTTTGGCATCGATATAGCGTAGTACAAGCACAAGCTGGCACTGCGTAGCAACATCCACAGTCTCGTCTGCCTGGATTGAAAGAAAAATCACTGCTCTGTGCTTCTTTGATTATATGCTCCTTCAGAACAGAAAACATACAGTCCAGTAGCTCATTCTGCACAGTTTTCGAAGTTCCCTTAAACACAGTAGCATTCTCAAGGTGCTCTTTTAGTACTCCATCAAGAGAAGCAACAAAATCAACCAACCCACGAAAGATCCCGGGATTTTCAGAGCTCTTACTTTCGTCATGACCACGCAAGGCCAGCTCAAAGGCTCCACAAAACTTAACACAGTCTATTGTTCTAGAAAGGATGTGCCGATTTTTTGTCACCTCTTCATTGTGCCTTCTAACAGCAATCCTGTAGCCTTCATCTAGCTGTTGAGCAATGCTAAGTTTCCCCCAAAAACTTAGCTTCATTGCATTGTCTAGGTGGCTGCGGCTGTTTTCGTGCCGTTTGCATTTTTCTGAAAGATGTTTTAAGTCTCTTACCCCAGTTGTTGTCCACATTGCCTCCGTGCCAGAACTTTGAAATAGCAAACACGGAAAGCAGTAAAAGGCATTGCTTACATCACATCCAGCTAGCCAACTCCGCTTGTCATAAGAAGAGCTGGAAAAAGCCCGCGTGTAGGATCGTCCACGATCACTTGCCTGCTGCTGAATTTGTAAATTGGGACGATCCGGTCCAAGCTCCTTTATCCTGTTTTTTTCTTCAAGTGAACGCTTTGTAAAAGCATTTTTTTGTAAAGACAAAACAGAATTTTCTCTCATTTTGAAACTACTCCACTTTGCAAACGTAAACGTGAATCAACCTAACGAACTGCAGCTGCGCTAATGAGTCGAATCGGGGATTGTCCAATCACACAATGTTTTAAAAAAAATTAGCCAGTACTGACACTCTACCAGTAATGACACAACAGAATGGGTGTGTCCGGGACGCAGAGCGCTGCGCCCTGTGGAAAACCTTAAATAACCAATTAAAAGTCAGCCTCAGATCACCTGCTTGCCAAAAGTTGATGCGCCTACATACACTCTCATTAGAACGGCGCCCTGCACATAGGATAGGAAGTGTGCACAATGTGAGCAATTAAATAGAATTATGTATTTACTATTTTAATAAATTCTAACATGTCTATTGGACACACAGTATGAATAAATACATTTCTAAGTATTTTGCAGTTCAGAAATCATTTATTATCTAAACAATTTAAAGGGGGCGGCGCCCAAGCGCCCCCTACTGGCCAGCCGCCACTGCGACTTATGCATATTAATTTGGGGTGGAGGAAAGTCCGGCGGACAGGGTATAATTGCCCTGTTTTTTGCCGTTGGAGCAGCTTTTTTCTTTGTCTGCGCTGCTTCTCTTTTTGCTGGACTAACTGCTTAAGACTGTACACTCCTGGGAGGCGCTTGCTTGCTTTCTTGCTTTTTGCTTTCCTGCCTTTTGTAACACTTTTGTGGAAATAAAACTTTGAAACAAACCCTGTTCGATTCCTGTGGATTATTTCGATTTTTGTGGAATATTTCAAAAAAGTGGATTTAACTGGGAAATTTTCCAGCCGGAGTCGGGGCCACCCTGAGGATAAAAAGGTAAAAAAGGGGAACCCGAACCATGACCGACAGTTAAGCTGGTTCCGATGCAGGCTGTTTATTAGACATCTTAGTAGCACACAAATAGCTAAAAAGACACAGACAGTAGCATAGGTGAAGACTGAGTTACACACACAGAGTAACAGAAAAGAAGAAAGAACCTGTTGATCATGCCCCAGCTTTCTCATCACACCCTCAGACCAAGGAGAGCCTGTGCAGGTATTAAGTATGAGTCCAAATAAAATTGAACTGTCCAAATGATCCATGGCGATGAGCAAGCTCTGTTGCAAAAAGTTCCTAGTACTTAGAAATATACAAACACAAAAAACAGAGGACAAAAAGTAAAAGCAAGAAGCCCTCCCGGGAGGTTGTGCCTTAGTAGTTGCTGGAAAAACGGGCAACATGGACAAAGACTGTGGCTACATCTTCTCTTCTCTTCTTTCTCCTCTTCTAACCATGGTATTTATACTCTTTCCCTTTCTTTGTCTAAGATTTGTGCTCAGTCTGCACTTTGTAAGCATACATTAGAAACTGTCATTAATTCTACTGACATTATCTGAAAAGGCACAAACATTCCGGAACATCTTTAATACATCAACAAGACAGTAAGAAAAATTCATCACAATAATTGTCAGAAACAACCTCCTTGTGGCCATCCTATGGTACTCCTGCAGAAGGATTTACAGCTGCCCACACTTACACAGACCAGATATGAGGGAGAAAGTGGGGCCCAATTTGCCCCTAGATTTGTTGCTTAGACAGATTTACACTTTCTTGATTTGCATTTCCAAAATCTTTGGCTGTGCTACATAAGCAAGGTAGCCTATGGCTAGATCTACTGGACAGATTTATCCCTATAAAAGCTATAAATCGAAAAATGGGCAAACAGGATGACTGGTGTCCTATACATGAACTCAAAAAGGGCAGTTTTATGAGCTGAGACCCCTAAGCATGAATTTGAATGAGCAACAGGTTTAAACACTGGACTAGAGCAGAAGATGAGTATGCTTTGGGGATGATCTGAGAGGGCCTGGCCACAGCAGACTGCTAGGGAGGGGTAGCAGAGCTTCTGGTGCCTGAACACAAATAAGAGCAATTCAAACAGGCCTCAAATCTTCCTACTACTTTTAGACACACAATATGCATTTATTACAGTGTAGAAAGCAGTTTAGTTGCAAATAAGCAGAAGTAGGAATAATAACTTTAAATATCAACATTGGAATGATAAAAATATTTCCATCAATCTCTTTCATGAAAATATGTTATCATTGAAACCATAAAAAAGGAAACATGAATAAATTGCTGATGATCAATGATGATCCATCAGTACACTTTGTTTCTGAATCTCCACTTGAACTTAACCAATTCCATAAGACTGTCTGAAGGACTTCTGATAGATAGATAGATAGATAGATAGATAGATAGATAGATAGATAGATAGATAGATAGATAGATAGATAGATAGATAGATAGATAGATAGATAGAGTGCAAAACTTTAAATATACAACAGTGATGAAAACAAAATAAATAAAATATATAAATGTAGGTAAAGAAGAGCAATAGTAAGACTGGCATTGTGCATTAATAATTTGCATGAATAAATAATATGTGCACTAGGAGATATAATACGGAAGCAAGTGTGTGTGTTCACCTGTCAGAGAAAGAAGACTTATTATACAGTTTTATAGAGAATGGAAGGAATGATGACCTGAAGTGTTCTTTATGGCAGTGAGGTTGAATCGGTAGATTGTTGAAGCTAGCTAGCAGGTGAAATCAGAGTGTGAAGTAAAGCCTCTATTGGGTCTTCTCCACCTGAGGGGAGATGTGTACGGTCCAGATGAAGTCACCCAAGATCTGAACACCAAGGAGCTTGAAACTCTGTACTTCTCGCTCTACTGCATGTAACAACAAGTAGAGAGGAAATAGAGACCTTCAAGTTCCTTGATGTTCAGATCTCGGGTGACCTCAGCCATTTATTGTCAAACAATTGTGTTTGACCTTTTTAGATAATAGTGACAACAGAAACTCTCCAAATGACCCTGATTAAAAATGTACCCTGGGCTCCTGAGAGACCCCTACAAGTTCTATCCAGTGTTTCACTGACATTCTGAGCCATGGGGAAAGAAAAAGAATTATCAAAGGATCTGGGAGAGAAGATAGTTGAACTTTATAAAGATTGAGAATTGTCAGTGCCAAAAAGCAGCATTCAAACTCTAATTAAGAAGTGGAAAATGAGGGATTCTATTGAAACCAAACCATGCTCAGGTAGACCAATAAAAAACTTCACCCATGATGGCCAGGTAAATTATTTGGAATGCAAAGAAAAAAACACAAATAACTTCAGCTGACATACAGGACTCTGAGTGTGTGGCCATTTCAAGACGCACAATAAAAGGGAACTTGAAGAAAAATGAGCTGCATGGTTGAGTTGCCATAAGAAAACTATTATTTTGCCAGTGTTATAAAGCAGCTCATGCACAATATGCCATACAGCACAGAGATAAGCTTCAGCACTTCTGGAACAAAGCTATTTGGAGTGATGAGACCAAGGACAAGGCCTATGATGAAAAGTAAACCATCCCTACTGTGAAACATGGTGGATTACTGGTGTTTTGGGGATGTGTGAGCTACACAAGCATAAGGAACTTGGTAAGAATTGATGGCAAGATGAATGCAGCATATTGTCAGAAAATGCTGGAAAATTTGCACTCATCAGCCTGGAAACTGCATGGGATGCACTTGGATGCCACAACATGACAGTAATCCACAATACAAGGCCAAGTCAATCTGTCACTGACTACAAGCAGAAAAAAAGTAGTGGTTCTGTAGGTTCTGTAGAGGCCAGTTCAGTCTCCCCTCCAATATCATTGAGCCACTTTGGGAAGATCTCAAACATTTTGCCAAGAAGAATGGGCCGCTTTCCCACCTAGGCAAAAAAAGGTGCATCATCCACTGCTACCACAAAAGACTTCAAGTTGTCATTGATATCAAACGTGGCAGGGTAGTTTCTGTCATCATTATGATTTAAAAACTATCTATCTATCTATCTATCTATCTATCTATCTATCTATCTATCTATCTATCTATCTATCTATCTATCTATCTATCTATCTATCTATCTATCTATCTATCTATCTATCTATCTATCTATCTATCTATCTATCTATCTATCTATCTATCTATCTATCTATCTATCTATCTATCATTGCTTGTTGATGATAAAAATAATTTTCAGGAAATGCTGAAGAACTAACTATATTAAAGAACTCTCAGCTTACGTATGTATTACATATATGCGTTCTATTTACAGCAGGAAGACCTTGCCTCTCTTAAGGAGGTTTTTGTAACTGTGTGAATCACTGTGGCCGCCCCATACACAGTGACACATAACAGCTCAAAAACCTATGCTACTGTGTGTGTGAGGTAAGCAATAAAAACAGATACATATATATATATGTATATATATATATATATATATATATATATATATATATATATATATATATATATATATATACACACACACACACACACATATATATATATATATATATATATATATATATATATATATATATATATATATATATATATATATATATATATATATATATATATAAATTCATTTATTCATTAATAGCAGATCACTAGAGATAAAAATACAAATATATAAATATCATAACATGCTAAAATGTACACAAAGATCATATTACAACCACTCATTCAGTGGGAGCTTTATTTGCTTCAGGTTTAGGACAGGTAGCACGGAGGAAGACAGAGATGAGTCTCACATCATATTCTGTTATGGGGTGTCATAACTACCTTAGTGACAAAGTGGCAAGCTATTACAAAAATCAGACTTTCCAGTTTCTGACTTGTAATGGAAATAATGGTATTTTCTTAGCAAATATGCAACATAAACACACACTATTTTACAAAGATTTAAGAGAGATTTTCTGTGTTTTTCATGTATTCTTTTATTTAGATCTATTTCATGGCATGGATTAAAACACTGGACATCTGCTGTTATGATAGTTTCTAGAAATTTTGACTAATTCATTTTACGTTTCAGTGGTTTCTGAAAAGTTGTGGTGTGTGGTCCCAGGGGTGCAAAAAACAGGAGAAAGTGCTTTCTAAATAAAATAAATATATAAATACCCTAAACCTCCAAACTGCCAACCTTTAACTGATAACAGAAGTTTACGGTTCATTGACTTCAAGTGTTTTTATATTAAAGGGTCTAAGTGGAAGGAAGGAGGCAGAGGACAAGTGAGTGTCAGAACCACTATCCTGCATGAAACAACAAAGATCCATGAATACATCAGGAAGATGGCTACAAAGGATCATGTGATTACTGAGCACCTCAGGCAGCAGAAACCCGAGAAAGAAGAGGAGCAAGAACAGGAAGCATCATAGAAGGACAGGTCTCTGCATGGCATGAACCACTAGTAGATAGAAGAAGTGGCTGATATAGAAAAATCCTACCAATGGCTGGACAAAGCTGGGCTGACAGACAGCACAGAGGCACTAATCATGGCAGCACAGGAACAAGCTCTAAGCACAAGATTGATAGAGGCAAGACCCTATTTATATAGTGCCAAATCAAAACAAACAGTCACCCCAAGGTGCTTTATATTGTAAGGTAAAGACCCTACAATAATTACAGAGAAAACCCAACTGTCAAAACGACCCTAAATGTTAAAGCACTTGGCAACAGTGGGAAGGAAAAACTCCCTTTTAACAGGAAGAAAACTCTGGCAGAACCAGTCATCAGCTGCAACGAGTTGGGGCTGAGGCTGACAATCCAACACATAACAGCAGGGTGCAAGATGCTAGCAGGCAGAGCATACATGGAATGCCATATCCAAATGGCTGGTATAGTATACAGGAACATCTGTGCAAAGTATGAGCTGGAAGTCCCGAGGTCAAAATGGGATACACCCCAAAGGGTTGTCGAGAATAACAGAGCTAAGATCCTGTGGGACTTCAAGATACAGACAGACAAATTTGTGATGGCTAACCAACCAAACACAGCAGTGGTGGACAAACAAAGGAAGAACGCTGTAGTGATAGACGTTCCAATACTAAGTGATGGCAATATCAACAAGAAGGAACATGAGAAGCTCAAGAAATACCAAGGGCTCAGAGAGGAGCTAGAGAGGATGTGGAAGCTGAAGGTAACAGTGGTCCCTGTGGTAGTCAGTACACTCAGGGCAGTGACCCCCCCCCCCCCCCCAAAAAAAAAAAAAACTGGGAGAATAGCTCCAGCAGATTCCAATAACAACATCTGAGATCTCTGTGTAGAAGAGCGCAGTCCTGGGAACAGCTAAGATACTGAGCAGGACCCTCAAGCTCAGGCCTCTGGTAGAGGTCCTGAGCTTGGAGGACAAACAGAAATTGACCATATGATGAGCAAGGGATAATTATAAGTTAAAAAAAAAAATATTAACTAAATAGTAAAATGTATTTGGATACTTAAGACACATGTAAAATGTATTGATTTTACAGATAACAAAATGTTAAAAATGTCAAATATTGCAAAACAAGGAAAAAATAAAATAAAAAATGAATGTGATGAATGAGCAGTTTCCTTTGTATTAAAGAGTAATGGTTATCCTCCTTATGAGCTCTCATGACTGCATTTAAAACATTTGCAGATGCTTTCAGCCAACTAGTGCCAAACGGTCATGATTGTTCATATTAGGAAAGCAATGGGTGTCATTACATTTGATGATCAAAACTTCAAATGTTTTTTGTTGCCATTAAGAATTTACCCATACTTTCATCAGCTACAATGTAATTATCTCATGTCTTTCTCAGTGACAAGAGGTTTTTGTCATAGTCTGTCTCATTGTGGCCGTAATATCCCACTGCAATGCAACCTTATACAAAAACTCCACTCTGCAAACTGGCTATCTGCAAATAGACATTAACCTGTTTAACGTACCAGATTATATCAGAATTCACGAAAGAAAAGGAAATCAGTGCCTGACTGAATTTTTGTTGTTTATATAATTAGAAGTGATACATTTTGTATATTTTCTTAAAAACAACCTCAGTCTGACAGAATACACAGAAATGAAGAGGAAAAAAATACAAGTCTGGACAAATAATACAGGTGAATTTTAAATGAAGAACAAAGCTAACAAGCATAAAACTTGTTGGGAACCCTATTATCCAAAGTCTTTAGAGGACTTCACTTCCAACATTTCTAACTGTTCTCATGAAAAGTGTTTCTTCAAAGGATTTTGTAGCTGTGGCCCTTGTTATGCACTTAAAAAAAACCCACAAATTTATGCTACAGTGTAAATGTCATACACATAAAATAATCATAATTACTGTTGGACCTAATCATTATTTTGTTATCAATTTTTGTTTGTTTTGATTTATAAATTCTCATTATTCTGTGGTAGAAATGATAATTTGCTTTTGCTTGCACTGCATGAATTTATAAGTTTTTGCATTACATTATTTATCAAATATACGTATTCTATTTTCATATTCTTTAAGAGACCCAAGGTCTCTTAAAGAGGTTTTTGTAGCTGTTTAGATCACTGTGGCCCCAATTGTACACTGTGATATATAACAGCCCCAAAACCGATCTAGCTGTATAACTGCCACCCATTATTTGAGTTAAGCAACAAAACATATTTGATATTTAAAAATTGCAAAATAAAATACAAAATGCTGTTGCATTGTAGTGACCATTATATAAATAAATAGTACCTATTTTCATGAATATACTTTTACTACTTACTTTTATCATAACAATTATGGCTAATTGGCTTATTTGCCCTGTTTCTTCTTTTTTACAGAAAGCAGGATATTTAATTTGTTTGCTGGTAGTGTTTTAATAATTATTCTATTAATTATTACTGTACCAAACAGTTCCCTATTTTTACTGTGTATTTAAAAAAAAACAATAAATATATAAATAAATAAAAAAATATATGATTAAACAAAAAAACCTTTAGACATTTGGCAAAAAATTTAAATGAACAAAATAATACAAAATAAATGAAACTACAGAAATCACTAGAAAAACTATAATAAAGACAAATATATAATAAATAATTAATTTGATTTCAAATGATCTGACTTCAAGTAAATGGGGAATTTGTCATATCAGATTCAAAACATAATTTATTTTTTATAATTAAATTAAATTATAGTAATATGTAGTTAAGGTTATTTTATTAAGACCCCATTAGCTGCACCAATGCAGCAGCTATTCTTCGTGGGGTCGCAAATTTTTACTCTTTGACAGTGCTCTATAAAACATAGACAACATATAACAAAACAAAACACATACAGTAAAAACAGCTTCTTACAACACAATTATGGCCCATATCAAGGAAAGCAGTGATAACATAACATTTACATAACATTATTAGTACAGCACACAAAACATATCTGTGGAGTTACTGAGGAAAGTAAAGCAGAATAATGACAAAATATTGAATGTAAGACTCAGAGAATGAAAGAATAAATAAATTATTTCATAATAATTTTATTTTTATTTATTTATTTTCGCTTACGCCATTCTTGAAGGTGGGTTTTGTGTTTATTTATGTGAAATCACTCCATGCCTAGATATGAAAATATTTATCTTGTTTCAAGGAAAGTCCTTTGAAGTTGTAATGGTTTCTGCAAAGTTTCAAAAGTGCAAATGTGATCCCAGGGGTGCAGAAAAAAAGGAGAAACTGCTCTCTAAATATAGAAAATATAGAAACACCAGAAAACTCCAAACCTCCAGACTTTAACTGATAACAGATGTTTACATTACTTGACTTCAGGTGTTCATAGCGGTTCTTAGAACCCTTTAGAAATGACAGAGCAACATCCTGAAAGGCTTCCTCTGTATTACACTCAGCACTCATATTCATACTTTCTAAGGTGACACATCTTTTTTAATTATTATTACTGAAAGCAGCAAAGTGACCAAACTGTAAAAGATCCATATATTTTTTTTTCAACAGCAGTTAATTTAATTTGGTCACTAACATTTAAAATAGCAACAAAATAAAAGTCTTTTTTTATTTTTCTATAAACAGTTGTGTGTTGCTCTCTGTCAGTTGTGGAAAATGTGTGCAAACCTGTTGACATCAGCTATGTTTTTTTGGCCAATGTTTCGCAGTAGTTTGCCAGTGCAGTGACATTATAAATTACATTTAGCAAGACAAAGCAAAAAAGGTGGTGCTTAAAAGAGGAAGGAGAGAAGCGAGCAGGAAGACTTTGGAGTTGATCAGTGCTTTCAGTGACTTTGCTGAGCGCGAGGCCTGAAAGATGAAGTTCTCATGGGTGAGTAGTTTGAGTTTTTGTAATGTTTTAAAACATTGTTACAACTTATATCTTGATAATATGTAGTCAAACTGTAATGTGTATGTGTGTGTGTGTGTGTGTGTGTATGTGATATATATAGAATTGAATGAGGAATTCTAAAAATATGTGTTTGCTTGGGACAGTGATCCGTCCAGTCAGTCTGTGAGGATCTGTGGTTACTGGCTTCTCCTTTTTGCTCATTTCTGTTAGTTTCACAAGACTAAATTTATTTTGGGCTTGTAGAAGATGACACGAGGCTTAATTGTATCTGTTCATTCCCCCAACCGCTGACTGAAGTTGCTGCTGTTCATTGGCATTGTTGATTATTGATATATGATATTATTTTTGCACTTACAGTAGGCATGAGTGTGTGTGTGTGTTTGTGTGTGAGGGAGAGAGAGAGAGAGAGAGAGAGAGAGAAAGTGCCAGTGTGTTTGCACTTACTTACTTACTTGCAATTTGTACAGTAAGTAAGGCCCCCAAAAAATATCTTCCCCGGGGCTATCACAGAGTTGTTATATCTGTGCTACTGACCCTGTGATTCTAAAAACCCAAAGGAAAAAATTCATTTCACATTCTCCATAACTTTTTATTGAAAAAACAAACAAACAAAACAGAACAAAAAAACAATTAGACAAAAGAGCAGGTACAGTATGACATTAATTAGTGTCCTGTCATAAAGTCTTAAAATACAAACTTTATTAAAAACATCAGTCTCCCCTGTTTGTCAAGTGGGAGTATGATTCTATAAAAAAACCCCATAAACTACTGGTTAATTTTAAATATAAATCTGATGATTGACGTTGCTAGACTGCTACATGAGATGTGCAAATATTTTTCTGTCTTTTTGCACATTTTATTATTGTATGAGGATCACATAAAGGGACCTATATTGGCATCAGTGGGTGCCACCCCCACCATCTATAATGAACCCTGATACTAAAAAACAAACTCTGTCTCCTGTGCTGGAGGAAATACATGCTGGCATCAGTGGGAAAGAATGAAGAAAAAAAAAGAAAAATCAACAAACAATATTCAGGTTTATTAAATTTCTCTTTCTTAAAATTCTTAAAATTCCTGATTATCCTGATTATCCTAATGTTTATCAATATTTCACTTAGCATTTCTTTTGTATGTTACATCCAAAGAGCCTAAAATGGCTACAGTATTTCTTGATTTTGAAAAAGTCTCAGTTATGATTGTGTTTGAATGTTTGAAATGTTTGTTTGTTTTGCTGTTATTATATTTACACAAATTCATTCCCTAAAGGACAGTTCTGAATAAAACAATTATTTGTAAATCAAACTTAAAAGTTATTGAATTACTAACAATTAATGTTATAAACACAGAAAACATTTTAATGTCAAAGCTTTTCTTTTTTAAATTTCATTATAGCTTTCTTTAATGTTTTTCCTCGGGGAAGTCAGCGGCATCAAGAAAAATAATATTTAGTGTTGTTGGCTGCTCTAATTACCACTGAGGGGTTTACTTATTTGGATTATTTTCCATTCACTTTAATACCGTGGCATAAACACAGGGCCAATAAATTCAAAACATTCTGAATTAACAAAGTGGATTCTAATGATCAGTGTCACGGTGACATCTGCAGTGTTATGTGTGCCAGCTCTTCAGACTCAGTGAGACTCTAACTGCAAACACCTGGAAGAAAAGCAGCGCGATCAGAAAAGAGTCAAACATAAAACTATAAACACAGAGGAGTGCAGATCTGTGCTGTTCACCAGGAAGGAGAGCACAAAATCCTTGTTTGGTTGGTGTCACTTTGTTGCTAAATAAAGATGGGTGGTCAGTATTGGCCTCCTAAAAGTGTTAAAATAAAAAAATCAATTAAAAATATTTAAATTGCTGTTTATTGGAGTTTTATAGTACACAGCCATGAATGTGTACATAGTTGTGTCTCTGCAAATCTACTGACCCTGTATTTGTTAAACCCAAAAGGGGGAAAAAGAATCAGAATCAGATTTCAGTGCTATCGTACTGAAATATAAACAAGTGAGTCAAACAATCAGACCAAAAACAGACAGTCTGAGAAAGAATTAATGCCCAGTGGAAGAATAGCTTAAACACCTGCTATAATAATGTCAGGTTTAAAAAAATGTTTTTTAGATAGTGACACAAACATTAATTTTCCTTCTTTTTATTATCAGTATGAACATATTTTTTAAAAATGCTCTCACCTATGAGCAGCTGCCTAACATTAAATATCAATTTAATTATTAACATTTGCTAAACACTTGAGATACTTCAGATATTCAAAATATTTTATTTTGTTTTTGTCCAGTTCCTGATATTGGATGAAGGTTAATTTCTTTTTAGGGTTTTGTATGGATGCATATCTTAGTCTTGCACATAGTCGATGCATATCTTAACTTCAATATTATTAAATTAATAAAAATGGTTAAAATCTAAAATGTCAGTGTTGATTTTGCAATTTGATTATGAGCAATAGTTGATCAAACTTTTTCTTGCATTTTCTTTTCTTATATTTTGTGGCATTAACACAGGGACGAGAACATTCAAAATAATAATTATTTTTACTGGCAAAAACCGGCTGTGATACTTTTTTGCTTTGCTAATGTATGGCACACAGTGTATGGTTAATTAATTTTGTTATTCTGATCTTCTTTGCTATCTTTGCTATACCACTATACATAATCAGATGACAACAACTTGAGTGTTCACAAACACTTAACAGACTGATACCTTGTACCTTGGAGACCTAGGAAAGCTGCAACCTTCAAGAAGTTGCACAGAGTAAGAAAGTCTTTAAGTCCCGAAGAGTCAGCTGAATGGGAGGAACAAGATCCAGGCAATCAACACCTATGCCCTGCCAGTTGTCAGATATCCTGCTGGGATAATAAGCTGGCCAAAGCAGGAGGTAGAAGCCACTGATGTCAAGATGAGAAAGCTCCTTACCATGCATGGAGGGTTTCACCCCAAATGCAGCACCCTGAGACTGTACGCTAAGCAGAAGGAAGGAGGCAGAGGACTAGTGAGTGTCAGAACTACTATCCTACATGAAATGAAGAAGATCCATGAATACATCAGGAAGATGGCCACAAAGGATCATGTGCTTAGTGAGTACCTTAGGCAGCAGAAACCCGAAAAAGAAGAGGAGGAAGAACAGGAAGCATCATAGAAGGAGAGGGCTCTGCATGGCATGAACCACCAGCAGATAGAAGAAGTGGATGATATAGAAAAATCCTACCAATGGCTCGACAAAGTTGGACTGACAGACAGCACAGAGGCACTAATCATGGCAGCACAGGAACAAGTTCTGAGCACAAGATCGATAGAGGCTGGCGTGTACCACACAAGGCAAGACCCCAGGTGCAGGCAGTGCAGACAATCCAGCACATAACAGCAGGGTGCAAGATGTTAGCATGCAGGGTACACATGGAACGCCATAACCAAGTGGCTGGCATTGTATACAGGAACATCTGTGCCAAATATGACCTGGAAGTCCTGAGGTCAAAATGGGATATGCCCACAAGGGCGGTCGAGAATAACAGAGCTAGGATCCTGTGGGACTTCCAGATACAGACTGTCAAACTTGTGATGGCTAACCAACCGGACACAGTAGTGGGCGACAAACAAAGGAAGAAAGCCATGTGATAGATAGCCTAGTGATAGACAATGCAATATCAAGCGATGGCAACATCAACAAGAAAGAACATGAGAACCTTGATTAATACCAAGGGCTCAGGGAAGAGCTAGAAAGGATGTGGAAGGTGAAGGCAACAGTGGTCTCCGTGGTAATCAGTACACTCGGGGCAGTGACCCCCCCAAACTGGGAGAATGGCTCCAGCAGATTACAATAACGACATTTGAGATCTCTGTCCAGAAGAGCGCAGTCCTGGGAACAGCTGAGATACAGAGCAGGACCCTCAAGCTCAGAGCTCTGGTAGAGGACCCGATCTTGGCGGAGAAAGACCCCCTGCAGGGCAGGCTGGGATTTTTATTCTCAAGAGTCTTTTTTTTTTTTTTTTTCCTGGTTAAATAAAATGAAAATAAAAATTTAAGTAAAAATGAACACAAAATAAGTTACATGCTTCTTGTAATACAAGAAAATCCTGTTTCTCTAACTTTTCTCTTTGCTGATGTTGGCTGGAGAAAACGACAAAATGCCTTCATTAAAGTATTTGCATAAATAATAAAGAAATAATAAGAAAACGTTTCCTTTCCCACAGAGAAAAAAGTTTACAACAGAGACTATTATATTGTGATGTTATTCATGATCATGTTTCTTATTTGTTCTGTTCTGTTGGTCATTTCTGTCATAATAATGTACATTATTGCCTGTACATTTCAATACTTACCAAATTGTCTATCAGGAAGTAACTGACCACATTCATTTCCTATATTCCCATTTATTCAGTATTTGTTCAGGTCTGTTGGTGGTTTGCTTCACTGTGGGGGCGACGCACACAGTAATAAACAGCTGTGTCCTCAGGCTGCAGATTCTGTCCTGTTATTGTCACTGTTCCAGCAGAAGTGTCTCTGCTGATGCTGAACTTGTTCTTTAAAGCATTATTTTGTATAACAGCACCTCTTCCCCACTGGTGAAAAATCCAATCCATTGGTTTTCCTTCACAGTGTCTGATCCAACCTGTTGCATAGCTGCTATCAGTCACAGAATAACCAGAGACCTGACAGGTGATGGTCAGAGACTGTCCAGGCTGCACAACCCTTGAGTCTGGCTGGATGAGATTGATACTGTACACACCTGCGGACACAGAAATCAAAATTATCTTTGAAGTTAATCAGATTATTTAACATTTCTATTATATTTTTTAGGGTGAATCCAGTGAAAGCTCCTCACAGTGTCCAGCAGCCAGCAGCAGCAGTATCAGTGTTAACATGATCATTGTTATCGAAGCTGAATGATGAACGTTTGTCTGTCCTCTCACTGACTCACAGCCTCACTCTTCCTTTTACTGAACCCTAATTTGCATATTGTTAGATAGATTTTACTTAAACAGAGGTATATATAGACTGTGTCCTCTAAAGTGAAAGTTAATTATAACTATTAGGATGACTGTGGCAGAGCTTGTTAACCTTCCCCCTTTTGTAGAATGTGTTAGTCATTTGTTGTTTGTTATTGGGGAGAAAGAATGTGTTTCTCCCCACTTACTTTTAAGCAGTGTATGCTGTCAGTTTAATGAAATGTCACAGTAAAGGAGGCTCACAGTAGAAGGATGCTCTGTTATTGCTGTATTTACTCCAGATTTTACCAAAACATTTCAGACACCAGAATAAGAAGCAGCTCCTGTGGTCTTCTTTCACTGTTTCTTCTCAACAGTGAGAGTTGAGAGAGATTTGTCATTGCATGCCCTCTAGTGTTCAACATTATTTTTCAGGACAATTCCTCTTCCAGATGGTTGTTTTATGTCCCTAAAATGTAGGATTTCTGCTATTTATAGCCAATAATTTTGATGAGGACAAATCTTTGATGGACTGTGGAGGCTGCTCTAAAGGTTGTTCATTAGAGTTTGTGGTGTCCTTACGTTAAACTCTATATATGCATATATGGTCTCTTTCCTTTAGGCCTTTATTGATTTGTGTAAAAGGGTAACCTGAATTTAACATAAAGGTTTGGCCTCAGCTCAAAAGGAATGCAGAGAGGACCCTTTGCATGCTCTCTTGCTTCCATATAAGGAATTGACCATATGTTCAGATATAGGATGTTGGTTGAAGCTGTTTTCATAGCCATATATGGAAAGTTAGGATGTGGGGGTTTGCGAATACTATATAACCTGTGTGATCCCTTTGTTGAGCTGAGTTAGGAAGATTGGGCATCCTCTCCCAGGTAGCTAGGAAAAAAAGCGCCTGTTTTGCTAAACTTTGTATATATGCATTAAGACTTTGTCAGCGAGGATTTTTTCTCCAAGAACACATCCATCCAAGACACGGCAAGTTCATTTTTGCTTTCAAAAAGCTGCCCGTGCATACAAATATTTAAAAGTATTTGTAACATTCTTCTCGCTCACTTAAAAAAAAATATTAAATGCATGTGCAAAAACTGCCTGATATACCCAGAGCACATTTTTTTTTTTTTTTTTTGATTTTTGGTGACAGCAGCTTTCATACACAGTGGGAGGGACAGGAAATGGGGGAAAGACAGGCAAACAAGTGACAGGCCAGGACTTGAACCTGCGCCGTCTGCACCAGGGTTATTATAGTTAACGAAATAACGAAAACTGAAATTGAAAAAACATTGTCGTTAACTGAAATAAATAAAAACTATAATTAAAAGGAAAAAACGATAACTAATTAAAACTAAATTGTGAGTTTACAAAACTAACAAAAACTAACTGAAATTATCGATAAACTGACTTTCATTTACTTGATTTTTTTTTTTTTTTTAAGCCTTGTGGATTGATATGAAATCATTTTTTCCGCTCTCCGAGTTTAAGCTGGGAGCACCATAGGACAACTGTGTGAGTGCGTGCGCATGTGTGTGCGCTCACCGCGCTGTAATGGCTGCGGTCTGCCGAGAAAGCGGCAGAGTCCCGTATGGAGGTTCTTTGAGTACAAGAGCACAGATAGAATCGAAAGTCTTGTTGTGGATGATGAAAAATGTGCGGAACATTTCTCAGTCAGGAAAAACCAGCAACATCAAAGTCCACCTCAAACTGTAGCGTCCTTGTGCGTTTCCGGCTACTTTATCAGTGAGAGAATAACAATCAGGAATAATAATCAAAGCATCAATATAAGGACTCACAACTGTCAGCAAATTCCTGGTAGGAGACTGTTGAAACTATCAGGATGGACATGAAGGAATGAAGAAAGTGAAAAAAAACAGGGACAAATATGTTTGCAGCCAAAAAACTGAGCACAAAGAGCGAGGACCAAAAAAGAAGTCCCAGCCTGCACTGCATATAAAACACCTGCACACGACCACAAGGTAATTAACACACAATCCAGCCACACAAGCATAAATGTGGACATGAGGTCGGACACTTCCGTAGGCTGTGTACAAAGACCCTGCAAGTTTAACTAGCAGCATCTAACCAAGCTAGCTCCAAAACAGAAGCAGCATCAGGTGGTGAGAACATCAGGATGCAGATGGATTTGAGCTTTGACTCCTTCAAAGAGTTTGTTTTTGTCAAACACCACATGTAGGCGTTATTAATCTGCTGCACTGATGCTGAAGTTTGTTGTAGAATTTATTGAGTTTGGGAGTTCATGTTTTTCTTTGTTTCTCCCTGTTGATGTTCATGTGTGTCCTTATTATTACACACATTTAGCACGTCTTGTGAACTGTTGGCTGTTGAATAGGTTTCTTTAAACTGTATCTTTTGTGAAGTTTTCATTACACAATAGTCACTTTTGTGCCTCGAAGCTTGCACCTGATTAGGTATGAAAATACTAAAACTAATACTGAAACTAACTGAAACTAAACTAAAACTAAGCATGAAACCAAAAATAAAAACTAATAAAAACGAGAAAAACCACTCTGAAAACTAATTAAAACTAACTGAGTTAGAGGAAAAAAAAGTAAAAACTAACTAAAACTAAACTATAATGTAAAATCCAAAACTATTATAACCCTGTTCTGCACTGCAGCATGTGTATGTAGTCGCCGGCTTCACTACTAAGCAACCCAGGCTCCTTTTAAGGCTCTTTTCATGCTGCCAGCTTCACACAGATTCACAAACGTACACTGATTTCAAGTGCTAGTGAACACAGCTGAAGGTAGGGGTACTGTAGGCAGATCGAGCCAAATATCAATAGTAACATTACAAATGTTTATATTGTTATTGGAATGATACTAACATCATGGGATCAATATTTAGTTTGAGTTTTCCTTCTCTATGTATTTATGTATGTTTAGTACAGGGCTCAGATTTCATTAAAAAGTAGGCATGCCTGTGCAAACACTGCTCCTCTCACATCTTGCAGCCACACTTTGCTCTTTTCTGCTCTGCTGTGTTTTGTTTTTATGCTTTTATGTGAGTCAGAGGCACTGAGCAGATGTCTGTAGGCTACAGTGACTGAAAGCATGGCTGCAGCGAGAAAGAGGCACATTTTTTGGAAATATTGTGTGGCTGCAAAAGAAAACAGTGTGTAGGAGGGCTGTTCACTACTGTGGCAACAGCACCTATTTACACAAACACATGAAAAACTGAAAAAGAGAACTCCAGACTGGGGGAGAGAAATCCCTCAGACAGACCCTCAGCACAGAGACAGAGGTCAGAGTCCTTTCAGAGAGGCAGCAAATATCCAAGTAGCTCATATACTGGTGAAAATAATATTTCAGTCATGACTCATGTCAATGTAAATTTTAAAATATAACTGTTACTGTAGCAGACTGACTACCTGTACACTATATTCAGACATTCAATAATGTGCTCATTGAAATATTATAAATGAATTGTTTTAATGGAGCTGGAAAAAGACCTCACACCTGAAAAATTAAAATGGCTGAAAGACCCTTTTATAGTAACTGTGGAAGGGAAATTTATCTACACAAAAACAACTAATATGAAGTTGAGTCAAAGTATCAGGGTGACAGCTGCAGTGTTTTGTGTACAGCTCTGTGGTTTCCTGCATCACTGTGGCCTTCGAGCACAATAATAAACAGCAGAGTCTTCAGTCTTCAAGCTGCTCATCTGCAGATACACCTGATCCACATTGTTGTCTCTGGAAATGGTGAAGCGATTCTGGACAGATGTGGAATAAAGTTTAGTGCCTCCACTCGGAGCAGAAATGTAGGCAACCCACTCCAGCCCTTTTCCTTCAGCTTGTCGGATCCAGCTGATAGCGGCATCACTATCTGATATTCCTGCATATGTACAGGTCAGTTTGTGGGATTCTCCAGGCCGTTTGCTCACTGGTTCAGACTCAGTGAGAGTCTGACTGCAAACACCTGGAAGAAAAGCAGAGTGATCAGAGAAGAGTCAAACAGAAAGCTAAATATGAATACAGAAGAATGCAGAACTGTGTTATTCACCAGGAATCACTGAGAGCAGGAGAAGAGTTAAACATGTAGTTAAAGTCATATTGAAAAGTCGTCTGTCTGCTTTAGTTTCTTCACTTTGCTGTGAACTACATAAAGACACACTGATCAATATTTGCATTGACTCCTCCTCACAGTACTAAAGGAAATACTTCAATAAAAGATTCAAGATCAAAGAACTTTATTGTCATTATGCCTCAAAACAGAATTACAGTTATACTGATTTTACATGGTGAAAAATAAATAAATAAAATGTAAATATCAGTTTAGCATTTGAAGGGATTAGTGCTACTTATATACAGTTTGTGATTATAAACAAGATAATAATAATTAAAGGAATCTTTGGCTAATATTTCAGTAACTGAGTATTTAGGACAAAATTAGCAGAACTGGATGGATCCAGTGTGTGGGGTCTGAGTCTGAGCGTGTGACTGAACTGGAAACAGTCAGTAATGAATATTATATGACTCAAAAGACGCTTCTGATACTTTTTAAAATATTTAATTATCTGATAAGAATTGAGGCATGTGTGCTGCTACCATGTAAATGTTTCCATGTTTAAATTATAATGATGAATAAATAAAATAAATATATAGATATTTATTTTATAAGAGGCTTTAGGTAACATAAATTCAACATTGCTGTGTCAAAGTTCATTTTTAGGTTGTGAGAATAGCCTGGTGGTACAGCGGTTAACACTGCTGCCTCACAGCAAGAAGTTCTGGTTTTGAACGTGCGGGCCGTAATCTTTCTGTGTGGAGTTTGCACGTTCTCCTCACACTTGTGTGGGTCGTCTCTGGGTACTCTGCCTCCCTCCTGCAGCCTAAAGACATGCATGGGTTACATTCATTTGCAATTCTAAACTGGGTGTACGCTCTGCCTGCTTTCTGCCTTATGACAGCTGGGAGAGTCTTTTTTTTTCAGACAGTACCAAAGACTGTCATGCTTCAGTGCTTCTCATAAAGAAGTTTTTGGAAGGCTTTTCAGTCTCTTGTGTCACTGTGACTCTCTTGCACAGTAATAAACTGCAGAGTCTTCTTGTTTGAGACGGTTCACCACTAAATACACAACATTTTGGGAAGTGTCTTTGGTGATGGAAAATTGGCCTTGAAGACTTTGGGCAAATATTGTGCCAGTCCCACTATCAATGCGTCCGATCCATTCTAGTCCTTTCCCGGCTTTATGACGAATCCAGTGCAACCAAGCCAGAGAGAGTCCTTGGACTTTACAGGACAGAGTGACTGATTCTCCTGGTCTACTGACCACTGGCTCTGATGAGGTGAGAGACTGACAGCGAGCAGCTGAAAGAGACTCAGAGTTTAGATGGTGGAGAGCAGCAGACATCCAAACATCCTTTCCTGACACAGATTTCACTCACCTGAAAAGAGAGCCAACAGGAGCGCGCTCTGTACAATGACCATCATCATAACCTGGTTGAGACCTCAGCTGTAAAAGCTGATATTAATGAGAGATATTTATACTGTGCAGGCAGAATGGGCGGGAATTTTAGGTCAGTTTGAATTTGCTTATTTCTGCATCTGAGATGTTGTGACATCATCAATGAATATATTTAGTGTTAATTCTGAGTGTGATCATCTCTTGACATGTGGCTTTGTTATCAGGTTCAGCACTGTAATACAGCTGTAACTACAGAAAAGGAGCAGCACAGCACGAGGACACTCTGTTACTGTGCTGTTAGTTTTCCCTAAAAAGGTTTCAGAATAACCAGCAGCTCCTGCAGTCTTCTGATTGTTGATGATGAAAATTATTTAACATAGTGAGACTGTGATACAGAAGAATGCACAACTGTATTATTGACCAGGAATCACTGATAACAGGAGAAGCATTAAACGTGTAGTTGAAGTCATATTAAAAATTGTCTGGTTTGTCTTCACTTTGCTGTATCTACATAAAGACAGACAGATCAATATTTGACTTCTCCTCGCAGTGCTCTAAAGATTCAAGAGTGAAGAACTTTATTTTCAATATGCAAACATGACAAAATTACACTTATAATAAGCCTACATAGCGAAAAATAAATAAAAATATAAACAACAGTTTATCAACTGAAGGGATTAGTACGACTTACTGAGAATTAAATAATAATCAAAGGAGTACATTTTATTAATTCAGTAACTGATGACTATGTAAAAAGCTTTTGGTATTGTATATAAATTCAGTATTGGTGTATCCAAATTCACTTTCTTGTTGTGAAAAAAGCCTGTTGGAGCAGTGGTTAGCACTGCTGCCTCACTGCACGAAGTCCTACTTTCAAATCCACTGGCTGGGGCTTTGCTGTGTGCAGTTGCATGAGTTGCCTTTTGGTACTCTGGCTTCCTCCAGGAGCCAAAATACATGCATGGGTTAGATTGTAATTCTACAATGTCCATAGATGGGATTGGTTGTCTGTTATTCTGTGTTAGTCCTGTGATTGACTGGTAACTTGTAAAGGATGTACACTATGCATCCCTTTTGCCCTATGAAAGCTGGGATAGGCTCCAAACTTAGGCATTTTCTGTCACGGCTGGTTGCTGTGCAGGCAGGAAGGAGGACCCCAAAATGCAGACTCCAGGAAGGGTGTAAATTATTCACACGTTTATTTACACCAATAATACAAAAACAAACATGGGCTCTCCCCAGAATACACCTGACGGGGGAGAGACGTGAAACAGACTTGACTTCTATCGACTTGACCCAACATGACTAGACACACAAAGGACAGCGGAGAACAACCAATGAGGCAACAATAGGCATAGAAAACACAAGACTTATACACACAGGAGGTAATGGACAAATGAAAAACATCTGGGAGGGAAACACAGGAAACAAAACTAAACCCAAAGCACACAGACCAAAGACCTACCAAAATAAAACAGGAAGTGACCTAACATTGTACACACCGGCTTGACACAGAGGGATAACGGGCACCAGCACAACAGAACACAGGGAGACAGAAACAGCGAAACCATAATAAAAAAGAACTATACAACAAGAACCTAAAACACTGGGCCACCAGCCCAGGACCATGACAGTTTCAATGTATACAGATTCTTTGCTGAAAACATATCCTCATACTACTGAGACTGAAACTGAAGACTGCAACTGTGGTAGAATTGCGTTTAAAAATTGTTTGAATGGAATTAATAGCATCAGTGCATAATGACTCATTTTTTACAGCTGTTATTTACCATTTAATACTACAAATAATAATACTAGTACATTTAATTTGTAACCAGCTTTCAAGACACCCAAGGACACCAATACATAAAAGCACAAAATAAGAAACTAAATGACCAGCGGAACTAAAGTGAGTATGCCATCTTGAACAGGTGAGTTGTGATTGTGTTAGAGAGTCAATATTGTGAATGTCTGGTGGGAGAGAGTTCAACAGATGGGGAGCAGAGTGGGTGAAAGCTCTGTTCGTGGATGTTTTGTAGATGGAAATATTTTTGATATGAGAGTGAAAGGATAGAGTGCTGCCAAGGATGACACCCAGATTCTTAACCAGAGGGGAGGGAGAAACTAAGGAGCTGTCAATTGTGAGGGAGAAACTGTCAACTTTGTTGATGTTGTGAGAGATGGTGTCAAAGGCCGCACTCAGAACAAGGAGGATGAGGCGGGAGTGCAGGCGAGAATCAGCTGCCATGAGAAGGTCATTAGTAATTCTGAGAAGAGCAGTTTCTGTGTTGTGCCGGGGGCGGAAATCAGACTCGAATTGTTCATACAAACTAGTTTGGGTTAAATGGGCGTGAAGTTGAATAGCAACTTTTTTTTTTTTCAAATGAAGGTAAGACTGTAAGACTGGAAATTAAAGGTAAATTAGAGATGGGGTGTAGATTATTGTAGTTGCTTGGATCAGAACCAGGCTTATTCAGAGTACTCTTAATTTGGGTTGGTGGAAGTTTTTTCAGATTGTACCAAAAACTCATAACAGACACGATGTAACTTGTTTTTCAAAACAGTTCTGCAGCTGTTAGTGAATAAATTTGAGAACTTTTACTATCTAGGGACTTAAATTTGATAGATTTTAGGACTGTTGTTTTCTCATATACGCTTTCAGCTGTCGCAAAGATGATGTCCCACGAGTGTAACACACCATAAGACAAATACAATTTTCCTTATGTGTTTCATGGCTAATGGTTCTGTTTTGGAAGGCTTTTCAGTCTCTTGTGTCACTGTGACTCTTTTGCACAGTAATAAACTGCAGAGTCTTCATGTTTGAGATGATTCAGCACTAAATACACAACATTTTGAGAAGTGTCTTTGGTGATGAAAAACTGGCCTTGAAGACTTTGGGCAAATATTGTGCCAGTCCCATCATCAATGTGTCCGATCCATTCTGGTTCTTTCTCGGCTGTTTGATGAATCCAGTGCAGATAAGCCAGAGAGAGTCCTTGGACTTTACAAGACAGAGTGACAGATTCTCCTGGTCTACTGACCACTGGCTCTGATGAGGTGAGAGACTGACAGCGAGCAGCTGAAAGAGACTCAGAGTTTAGATGGTGGAGAGCAGCAGACATCCAAACATCCTTTCCTGATACAGATTTCAGGAGCATGCTTGACCATCATCATAACCTGGTTGAGACTTCAGCTGTAAAGGATGATATGAATGAAAGATATTTACAGTATACGGTGCAGTCAGAATGGGCAGGAATTTTAGGTCAGTTTGAATTTACTTATTTCTGCATCTGAGATGTTGCGACATCATCAGTGAATAAACTGAATGCAATCATCTTTTGATATATAGGTTTGTTATTACCAGGTTCAACACTGTAATACAGCTGAAGCTACAGAATCAGTCTAATGAACAGATGCTGTTACTGCGCTGTTAGTTTCACCTCAAAAGGTTTCAGAACAACCAGCAGCTCTTCTGATTGTTGATGATGAAAATGATTTGACATGGTAAGATTATGAACTCAAATCAGCAACTGTTGAACTGCTGGATACCTGTTAAAATAGATGAGAGAGACTTGACGTTGCATGCCCTCTAGTGTTCAATAACTTTTTTTCAATACAAATTCCCCAGAAAATTATTATTCTATGTCCATACAATTTGTTAAAATCTGCCATCATTCGTACATTTTAATTCTTATTTTACACAGATTTTTTTTTCTCCATTTGTATCAGCACTACATCTTAATTTGGTAAACAACATAAAATCATAATATCATTATATCTGTGTCTTGTGTTTGATTTATACTGCTCCAGCCCAAATCTAACATCTGAATTTTAAAAGCAAACCTATTCAGTGAACATGGTTTAATATCTAAACTGATGCTCTGAAGCACACTAAACACACAGCTGTGATTTCTCTGTTGGCAATGAAGTGATCACAAATGTTTTAACTCAAACCATTGTTTATATTTACATTTACTTCATCTATATCTTGCAGGTAGCTGAATATATGTGCAGGTCTCTTGGTGGATAGTACCACTGCATCCCTAATATGGATACAGTAATAAACAGCTGAATAACCAGCTGTTTACACAATAATAACCAAAAAGCTGACAGTATACCTCTGGAAACAGAAATCAACATTATTTCCACAATTTGAATCATTATTCAGCATTCAGATATTTATTTGTTTAAATCCACTGAAAGCTCCTCACAGGATTCAACATCAAGCAGCACGATCAGAACTAACATGACAGATGCTGAATGACAGGTCGTGTGATTTGTTTGTGAAGGAAGACACTTGAAACACTTTAATTAAAAAAAATAGGACATTTAATATATTAAAGAATCAGGAGATATCACACATGCTCATGTGGGACTCAGATTTCAGGAAGAGACATCTTCATACTGCCACTATCTACATGTGAACAGTCTGTGTGCTCCGAGTTTGCTGGCTTTTCATCACATCTTCTCTCATGTTTCAATTTAATCAATACAGATCAATCTTGCCCAGATTAATAACAGAACATGGTGACGTTGGTGATGTTTTAATTGTACGTACTGTGGCCAAACCTCCAAGATAAGATGCACTGAGACTGAGAAGTTAGTCAGGTACTTTCTATTGCTGAATGTATGTATTATGATGATTATGATTTTGTACAGCTGTTTAACAGCTCCAGTCACTGTGGCTCTCGAGCACAGTAATAAACAGCAGAGTCTTCAGTCTTCAGGCTGTTCATCTGCAGATACAGCTGCTCTCTGCTGTTGTCTCTGGAGATGATAAACCTGCCCTGAACTGACTGAGAATAAAAGATGTTATCACTGTCATATTCAATGATTGCGATGCACTCCAGTCCTTTTCCAGGAGCCTGTCTGATCCAATGCATCCAGCTGCTGCTGAATGAGATGCCAGAGCCTGTACAGGTCAGTTTGTGGGATTCTCCAGGCCTTTTAACCACTGCTTCAGACTGAGTTACAGTCTGACCATCAACACCTGTCAGATCAAACAAGACAAAGAAAATTGTCATGTGCTATAAGATACTAAGACCAAACAGATAAATATGTGAAGTAAATCTTCACCTGCCCAGAAGAGCGTTAACAGCATCAGTCCTGTCCTGCAGTCCATACTGTTACCTGTGAGTCCACTGCTGTCTGCATCCTCTCTGTGTCAGATAAGTAGAAGTGAGAGACGTCTGAGTTTTGCATTAACTCCTCCTCACTGAAGGAACTGAGTCAGAAAGAACTTGGTCAACATTTGGTCAACTTGCTAAATCTAGACAAACTTAATCCACAATATGTTGTTAGACTGAAGCCATAAATTCATTAATTATTTGTAATTTTTTATCTATTTTAGATTTTGTAGCAAATGATGTTTGAAACATTTTATAGTTCATACCGAAACTTTTTTAAAATATATTTGAAATTTATTATTCATATATATTAGGAATTCATGTCTCAGTTAGTAACAAATGTAAAAAATGTGTGAAGGAACCATCCTTAGAAATAAATATATTCTAGTCAAAAGTATTGTCACAACACCACTGTGTGGGAGGCAGAAGATTGAACTCCAATGCAAGACTGAGTGAACTGAAGGAATCTCAAAAAAACAGCTTCATTGCTGGAGTATTCCATAACAAGAAACCAAACACAACATAAAAGGACTGGTTGGACAACAGTCAAAAAATAATAAAGACGTCTGTGTGTACTCAACACAACAAGAGGGAAGACACTACAAAGAGCAGGAGAAAATGCAGGAAATAAACACACATGAAGAGATGAGGAAAGTGAAACCAGCTGGGGAGGACAGGTGTCAGAATACACTAATTAGGTAAGAGGAAACACACCTGAATACAAGGTTCACCGTGTAAGGTTACCAAAGTAAAACAGGAAGTAACTAACAGACTTACATGTGTGAACATTGACAAAACTGAGGAAACAAGGGAGGAAAACGATAACTTAAATCATACAAAGGGGAGAACCCCCCAAATAAGCTGAAAAACACAACCATCCCAGGTCCACGACCCAGGGACCCTGACAAATATGGCTGTGAAATCAGCATGAATGCAGGTGCAACATAGAAAAGGTTCCTTATCATGGTGATAATAATAGTGGCAGTTCTTGAAAGCTTTTCACTCCTTTATTCTGAATTGACCAAAACTGAAGACATAATTCTTCTGGCACATTAATAAACTGATGTGTCTTCAGACAATTCCAGGGTTTAGATGGTGGGAAGCAGCAGACACCCAAACATGCTGTTTCTTTACTGATACAAACTTCACTCACCTGAAATGAGAGTCAAAAAGAGCAAACTTAGCTGAGACTGTAAAGGCTGAAATGAATGAGAGAGATTTTTAACTTGCAGACAAAATAGGCAGTTTGAATTTTCTTCTGAGATTTAACTTAAAAAGAAGACATGTTTGAAAAAAGCATTGAAAAATATTATTTCAACACCATCAACACAGATATTATTTCTCAGTGTTTTGGATCATCTTTTCATATGTGCGAATTTTTTTATAAAGTGGGAGTAAGAATAAGTTTTCAGTATTTTAATACTGAGTATGCAACACTAGTCAGAACCACTCTAGTGTTCAACAATATATCTCAATACAAATCTCCCTCCATATAGTTTGCATCCACAGTAGGAAGCAAACCTTGTGCATGTAGTATCTCTGCTACCCTCAGCTTAAAGTTGTAAAGTGGTTATTTTCATGAATTTAGCTCTCAGTTGGCAACAAATCTAAAAATAGAAGTGTAAAGAAAATGACTTTAGAATTAAATATCAAAATATGATAACAAATAAGTCAAATGTTCCACCATGTGGTGATAAAAAGAGGAACTAGTTTTTGTGTGACTCTTCTATTACATAATTCACTGTGTCTCTTCGGGCACAGTAATAAACTGCTGTGTCTTCGGTCTTCAGGCTGTTCATCTGCAGATAGACTTTACTGCTGGAGTCGTCTCTGGAGATGGTGAATCTACCCTGGACTGACTGGGAGTAATAGATAGGAGAACTAGATGTGTGTACCAAAGCGATCCACTCCAGCCCTTTACCAGGAGCCTGTCTGATCCAGTTCCATACTGAGCTCCTAAAGCTAAATCCAGATGTTGTACATGTGAGTCTGTGTGACTCTCCGGGTCTTTTGACAGCTGGTTCAGACTCTGTTATGGTCCAACCTTTAACACTTGAAACAAAGACAGCAACCAGCAGGAGTGTTAGCTTTCTGTGAGCCATGTTGACAGTGTGCTCAGTAAGTTTTCAAATCTGCAAATTCCCTTTAAATATGATCTTAGAGAGGAATTCTCACTCAGTCACTGAGAATTTGTTTACATTAAGCTCCTCCTATTAGAGTCACATTCTGCTTTTAAAGTCAAATTTGCAGGAAGAAAATCATCATTATAGAACTTCAGTTTTCATATATTTACACTTTCCTGAGTAAGAACTGCTCTGAAGACTGAGAAAATGTGTCTTTTTCAAAAAGGGCCTCATTAAAAGATCATATTAAAAATGATTAAAATTATTTCTTCTTTTAGCTTTTGATTACCAGCAGATTCCTTTTGTTTGATTTAAGAATTTCTAAACAATTTTGAAGATTCTTAGACTGTGAAAATTATTTTACATTTTACTGTAATTGTAATTTAGAGGAGAATGCTTCACAGGTGTGGATGAGTGCACTTCTCTTAGAAATGCCAGTCAAAGCTTCAGTTCTGACTCCTTCTTATAAAACAAATGAAGGATCTTAGTTGTATTTCTTGGTACCTTTTAGTAGAACAAGATGTGTTACATCCCCATGTATCATTTCATCAGGATCCAACAACCAGCAGCATCAGAGCTAACATGATGTGTGCCATGATGATGTGAGCATGACGCACCACATGTTTTTTAGTAACTGTAATTAGCAAGTTGTTGAATACATTATATTGTAGTAGAGGAATGTAATCTGCTACAATCAGACTGCAGAGGAAAATGTTTGTATTTTAATGACAGAGCTTGTGTGTACTGACTTTCTGGATGGTAACATGCAGTAAACATGTGGCAGCGTTAGGCTATATTTCAAATCCAAAATAAAATATTTTAAAATATCTGAAGTTATTTGATATTCATGCAACCCGAATATTGTATTATATAAAAAAAAAGAACATTCACAGTGTAGTTCATTTTGTTTTGCTTATCAATGGATGGCCTGTACTGAGCAATGTCTCACTGTCAAACTGACCTAACACCATAGAAAATAAATGCAATTTTAAGTTTTTTTTTATGTATTATTATAATTAATTTGAGTATCAGTTTGCAAATTAAAAAAAAAAAAAAACAAGGCTGAACATAGAATAAGAATAAATTCCTCACAGAAAACGTTAAACAAACTGTGTGTTGTGTCTTGAATCCCTAAATAACACACTGAACACAGCTACGTGTTTTACAAAACTTGTTTCTCAGGATTGTGAGTGTATTTTTATCTAACCATGTGTGATTGTTTCTTGCTGAGTGTTTGTGCCGATTATTTAGTGGTTTGCTTCACTGTGGGGGTGACGCACACAGTAATAAACAGCTGTGTCCTCAGGCTGCAGATTCTGTCCCGTTATTGTCACTGTTCCAGCAGAAGTGTCTCTGCTGATGCTGAACTTGTTCTTTAAAGCACCATTTTGCCTCAGAGTGCCTGAACCCCATTGATGAGAAATCCAATCCATTGCTTTTCCTTCACGCTGTCTGATCCAACCTGTTGCATAGCTGCTATTAGTAATAGAATAACCAGAGACCTGACAGGTGATGGTCAGAGACTGTCCAGGCTGCACAACCCTTGAGTCTGGCTGAATGAGATCAATACTGTACACACCTGTGGAAACAGAAATCATAATTTTCTCCATCATTCATCAGAATATTCTGCATTTGTAATGTGCTATAAGAGTGAATCCTCTAAAAGCCTCTCACAGGATCCAGCAGTCAGTAGTAGCATCAGAGTGAACATGATTGATGCAGAAGCTGAAATCATGGGAGCTGAAACATAGAAGGACCGCTCCCTTTATGTAACTGTTATTTGCATATCTTGTATACATTATATTTGAATCAGTTTGTTTGTTTTTTCCCCAAATGACAAGTTTTTGTGTACTGTAGTTAATTTAGCAAACCTGCAGAACTGCTGCCTTTCATTTACTTATTATATTTAGTATACTCAAACATCATCTTATACAATGCAATTTAAAAGAAATGTTTTCATTGTATTTGGATTATTTCATACCACTGCGAGTGATGATAAACTGTCCCAATACCATAAACATGTTTAAAATCAAATTTATTTTGAAATTAACTTTTGCTTTTTTGTTTGTTTCAGAATCAGAGTATTTGCTCTTAATAGAGTTGTTCCAGCTACTGTGTTTCCATCAAAGTTGGAAATGGATCACAAGCAGCTGAAAGAGGCACAGAAGATATCCAAGATAAAAAGATGAAGCCCGCACATTTGTGATGATGGGAGCTTGCAGATTGGGTGGAGGTTCAGATCGATGTGCACTGACATTAGAAGAAGGAAAGCGCAGTACTGAGGTAATGTGAATTAAGAGACGGCCAAAGCTTGAGCAACGTTAGTCATAGCCATAAGAAAAGTATCTTTTAGCTGAACTTTAAAAGAGTCATATTTATATTCTGGTTTTATTTTGCTGTGTTTGTCATTGAAAGAGTTTAACTGCAGATTAACTGAAGATATTTTCATTTAAAACATTTTTAATCATACATAATGAACTAAAACAAATCTTTTTTAGTTAATAGATTACATTCCAAATATTAGAGTCCATTAAATCATCACTGCAGTTTCTATTTGTCTATAAGTTTCCCAGGAGTGTAAGTGTGTTTCTATCTAACACTGTAACTTGTAACTTGATGCAGGTCTGTCGGTGGTTTCTACCACTGTGGCATGAGCACGCACACAGTAATTAACAGCTGTGTCTTCAGGGTGCAGATTCTGACTAAATCCTCTAAAAGCTCCTCACAGGATCCAGCAGCTGTGAGCAGGTGTGTCCTCCCACTGACACACAGATGCACCACTTTCTTTTTAGTAACTTATGTTTGCATGTTGTTGATTACATTGTATTTGGGTACAATAATGTGTTTTATTAGAGGTCAGACTACAGAGGAAAATCTTCATATTTTAATGAGTTTTTGTGTACTCATCCCCCAGATGGGTAATTTAGTAAAGCTGTGCTATATTTGAAATTCATTATTAAAATGTCTGAAAATATCTGATGTTAGTTCATATTCATAGAAAATTTAAAAAAAAATTAGAATAAAATAACGTTTTCATTGTTATATTTCTCACTCATGTTGGCACTGAACAGTCATACCTCACTGTCCCATCACTGCACAAATTAATTATTTTTCATCATTCACTCATTCGTGAAATGTTTGGTTTCAAATTCATTTTTTAGTTCTTCTCCTCGTTTCTCATTTATGTTCATTATATCTAAGCCAGTGTGAGTCTCTCTATGTGTGGGGGTGATAGTAACTGTCTTGTGGTGATGATAAATAGAGGAAACAGTTTTTGTGAGACTGGTCTATTAATGTCTCTCACTGTGTCTCTCGGGCACAGTAATAAACTGCTGTGTCTTCGGTCTTCAGATTGTTCATCTGCAGATAGACTTTACTGCTGGAGTCGTCTCTGGAGATGGTGAATCTACCCTGGACTGACTGGGAGTAATAGATAGGAGTACTAGCTGTGTCTATATAAGCGATCCACTCCAGCCCTTTACCAGGAGCCTGTCTGATCCAATTCCATGCTTCATATTCAAAACTAAATCCAGATGTTGTGCAGGTGAGCCTGTGGGACTCTCCGGGTCTTTTAACAGCTGGTTCAGACTCAGTTATGGTCTGACATTCAACACAACTTGAAACAAAGAGAGCAACCAGCAGGAGTGTTAGCTTTCTGTGAGCCATGTTAACTGTGCCCAGCATGTCTTCCATCCATAAACCCCCTTTAAATAATCTGTAACTGGACTCCAGTGAGAATTTGTTTACAGTCAGTTCCTCCTACACGATCACAGCTGTGAAAGTAAAATTCATACTGTGAAGTCCTCACAATACAAAACTATATCAAAGGGAGTGTTGAACTGGAAATTGAAAAGAAGTTATTTTTCATCATGTAAATATCCCACAAGTTAAGCTAAAAATATGTCTGACAGCTGCATAATAGTCATATTTATTTTAACATTTTTACTGGTAGGTTATAAAGTTCTGAGTTATGCTTACTCTTTAATTCTCAATCACTGTCTGTTGAGTGAAAAACATTTCTTACAAAGGTTATGATTTGGTTCAGTGGAAAAAATTTGCTGTTTAAAATCTGTGTTTACTGATTCATTCTTAGAAAGTGGCTTTTGATCACGTGTCTAGAGGGAAAGGAGCAGAAATCAACCAGCTGAACAATGCTGAGCAACAAGTAAAGGTTTTAATTGGTACATTTTTAGAATTAACAGAAACAAAAGAGATTCAAAGAAAATGGAGATCCAAGTCTTCTTGTTTGAGGCTCTTCACCACTAAACACACAAGCTTTTAGGAAGTTTCTTTGATGATGGAAAACTGGCAGCTTTGGGCAAATACTGGACCAGTCCCATCATCAATGTGTCTGATCCATTCAACAGCAGCTCCTGCAGTCTTCTGGGTGTTTATGATAAAAAATTATTTGACATAGTGAGATTGTGAACTAAAATCAGTAATTGTTTGTCACTGCTGGATCTACCTGTTAAAAAATGTTTTTATGTTTCTTGTTATAGTGACAGAGATGACAGACTTTACTTTGTATGCCCTCTAGTGTTCAACATTATTTTTATAAACATTCCCCTGAAAAGGTTATTTTATGTCCCTAAGATTTGTATTTCTGCTAGCAGATTATGATTTTAATGAGGAGGCATCTTTGCCCCTTTTTTCTTTTCTTACAATTTAGAACCACAGCCTAATTTACAATTCAAGGTGAGATGTGACACTATCTGACCTCCAGTGTTCAGATGAGCACTGCAACATTAGTGCACTGAATATTTTGTTCAAAACACTAAAAGATGTGGTTATTTCTATTTGTGACACCTGGGCACATTTTGACAGCAACACAGCTGAGAATAGTCTTTAATCATATTTTTACCAGCAAACATTATGATGGATTTTGTACAGCTGTTTAACAGCTCCAGTCACTGTGGAGCTCGAGCACAGTAATAAACAGCAGAGTCTTCAGTCTTCAGGCTGTTCATCTGCAGATACAGCTGCTCTCTGCTGTTGTCTCTGGAGATGATAAACCTGCCCTGAACTGACTGAGAATAATAGATTCTATCACTGTCATATTCAATGATTGCAATCCACTCCAGTCCTTTTCCAGGAGCCTGTCTGATCCAGGCCATCCAGTAGCTGCTGAAATCAATGTTAGAGCCTGTACAGGTCAGTTTGTGGGATTCTCCAGGCCTTTTAACCACTGCTTCAGACTGAGTTAGAGTCTGACCATCAACACCTGTCAAATAATGAAAAAAAAAAAAAAAAGAAAGGCATCATGTGCTATAAGATAGTAACAGTGACAATTAAGTATTTTTAAGTGAAAAATCTTCACCTGCCCAGAAGAGCATTAACAGCATCAGTCCTGTCCTGCAGTCCATACTGTTACCTGTGAGTCCACTGCTGTCTGCATCCTCTCTGTGTCAGATAAGTAGAAGTGAGAGACGTCTGAGTTTTGCATTAACTCCTCCTCACTGAAGGAACTGAGTCAAAAATGAAGTTTATCATCAATCTAGACAAACTTAAAACACATTATAATGTTAGATTGTACCAATAAATTCATTAAATTAATATATATCTATTTTAAATTTTGTAACTCATGCCATTTGAAACATTCTTATATTTAATAACAAAAAAATACTTTTAGAAATTGATTTAAAATGTATTTATTCCTTTATTTTCATTAATTCATCTTTCACTTGGCAACAGATTAAAAAATACAGCAGCAGTCAAAAATTTTGACACACTTACACGTTCATATGGGTGTCCAAGCTTTTGACTGGTACTGTATGTGTGGAGGAAAAATCCTTAAATATTAAAATACGGGAAATTCTAGTAATTAGCATGACACTGAAATTAGCATGACTACAGGTGCAACACAGGAAAAGTTCCCAGTTCTTATCATGGGGATAAATAATAGTGGTAATTCTTGTGAGTTTTTGACTCGTGTTACTGAGTTCACGGCCTAATTCACAAAGACTGAAGACTTAATTCTTCTGGCACATTAATAAACTTATATGTTCTCAGTCTTCAGACAATTCATCTGTAGATAGACTGCAGATCATCTCTAGAGATAGTGACTCTACCCTGGACTGACTGTGAGTAACAGATACTAAATCCAGACTTTGTACAGATGAGTCTGTGGGACTGATCAGGTCTGTGGCTGTGTAAGTCATCCACTTTACCATCACTTTACCAGGAGTCTGTCTGATCCAGTTCCATACATTGTTTTCAAAGTCAAAACCAAATATTGTGAAGGTGAGTCTGTGTGACTCTCCAGATCAGAACAGCTGGGTCATACTCTGTTATAGTCTGATATTCAACACATCTTGAAACAATGACAGAGATCCAGAGTTCAGATTTAGAAATGATCCTGTTCCTTTCCTGATACAAACTTCACTCACGTGAAATGTGACGTGTTTGTTTATTTGTGAAGGAAGACACCTGAAACACTGTAATTAAAAAATTAAGACAGCCTCACAGTTAGAATAACATTTGAAAGGTCTGGGTTCGATTCCACCTTGGCCCAGGCCCAGGCCTCTCCCTCTCTCTGTGTGTATGGGGTAAGATAACTGTCAAAAAGAATGTATGTGTAAGGAGTCTAAATTCGTACATGTAAGTCAATAAACGTGCATAAATATAAGATTTGTATTTCGAATGCAATCTATAAAGTTACAACTTCGCAACAATACAAATACAAATCACAAATTTACAAGTACAAGTTACAACTTCTCAACAATACAAATACAAATCACAAATTTACAAGTACAAGTTACAAAGTTACAACTTCTCAACAATACAAGTACAAATCACAAATTTACAAGTACAAACCTCTAACTATTGAATGTCATACTGCGCATGAGCTCATTGGTCCTCTCATAGACACATCCATGTACCGCTCCACTTTAAATAACCATTATTTGCATATGGCTGAATATATTTTAATCTAATTAAGACATTACCAACTTTTCTTTGGGAATTGACTGTATAGAAGATGTGTTTTCCTCTAATTACAAAGTTTAAATGTAATGTATTGTTACACATTTTAATTAAGAATTTAGTATACCCATTATATCTTGAACTGAGTTAAACTGTCTTGTAGTGTCTGCTGTTTTGCATTGTCTGGAATTCCATATGGGTTTTTATGACTTCTGGAAAGGGAGAATAGATGTAAAGCTCCTTCCTGAGATAGAGCCTCAGGGCCAGAGGAAGGAGGGCCAGGGTCAGAGGTCTCCCCAGTCCGACTGGCAAGAACAATTGTACAAAGGTTATCTCACATTCCTCTGTGAGTGACTTTAGCCAGTCCTAAAGGTGAAGTAATATGTAACTAGATGTTGGAGTAGAGCTCTGTGCTATATAAGTTAGGAAATGCCTCTCTTCTGGGAGAGAAAGGAGACACAGAGATGACAATTGCGATCTCTCCCAAGCACAGACTAGGACTGCTTGTTATGACACTCTTCTTTAATGTTAATAAATCTGTTATTTAAAGAAGATTTTGTGAGCAGATAATTTCTTCGAATACATCCACATGGCATCAATATTAAGAAGCAACAATATTACAGACAGAACAATAATGGAGTCACAACAGTCTCCTATAAAACATTTTGAAGGAATATGTACTTGAAGTACTTTAAAACCAAACCAAACCAAACAAACAGTGTAGGCACTGCAGTGAGTTATGATAAACTGTCCCCAAACTCTTAAAAAATAATTATAAACCATGAGGTGGGAGGCAGGTACATGCTGGACAGGTTAACAGTCTGTCACGGGGCTGACACAGACAGAAATGTATTCACACTTGTGGCCAGTTTAAAAAAATCCAGTTAAACTAACAAGCCTGTCTTTGGATTTTGAGGAACCTTGGAGTACTCAGAAAGAACCCACGTGGGAAATGGTGCAGAAAAAGGAAACTCCACCAGAAGCGTCGAACTGGCCAATGGATTCAAACCACTCCAGAACCATGTCTGTGGTTATTCATGATTTCATTTCCAATTTTGATTTGGTGGAAGTAAAATTCTCAGTTCACTTCATGTTTTTTTTTTTTTTTCAAATCATAAGCTGATAATAAAATAAATTAAAAAATAAATAAATAAATAAACTGTCTTGCCCAATGACACAACGCAGCGCAGGGGATAGTGGCTCAAACCGGCAACCCTCCGGCTGCAAGGCGAGCACCTACCCACTGGGCCACTGCCACAACTTAAGCATAATGGATATGCACACATACAGTACCAGTCAAGCGTTTGGACCCCGGTATGTTGTCTGTCTATATTTCTCTATGTGTTTCCCATGATTGTGAGTGTACTTGTGGTTGCGTCTTGCTGTGTATTTGTACAAGCCTTTTGGTGGTTTGTATCGCTGTGGGCCGACGCACGCAGTAATAAACAGCTGTGTCCTCAGGCTGCAGATTCTGTCCTGTTATTGTCACTGTTCCAGCAGAAGTGTCTCTGCTGTAGCCGAACTTGTTCTTTAAAGCATCATTTTGCCTCAGACCACTCGTACCCCATTGATGAGAAATCCAATCCATTGCTTTTCCTTCACGCTGTCTGACCCAACCTGTTGCATAGCTGTCATCAGTCAAAGAATAACCAGAGACCTGACACATGATGGTCAAAGACTGTCCAGGCTGCACAGTCGTTGAGTCTGGCTGGATGAGATCAATACTGTACACACCTGTGGAAACAGAAATCACATTTTTCCCCCATCATTCATCAGAATATTCTGCATTCATAATGTGTTATTAGAGGGAATCCTCTGAAAGCTCCTCACAGGATCCAGCAGCCAGTAGCAGCATCAGAGTGAACATGATTGATGCAGAAGCTCATCTGTCCTCTCACTGACACATAGAAGCACCACTCCCTTTTATGTAACTATTATTTGCATATACATGTATACATTATATTATAATCAAATTGTTTATTTGTTTCCTAATGACAATTACTGTATTGTGATGATTTAAATTGTTAATTTAATAACCGTGCAGAACTGCTGCCTGTTCCCCTGTTTATTAATTAATATTTTTTTACCCCTGCAGTGAGTCATGATAAACTGTCCCAATATCAGAAAACATGTTATTTAAACTCAAATTTGTTTTGAAACAAATTTCAAGCAACTGAGTAGGGTGAGGAGCAGCAGACATCCAAACATCCTTTCCTGATACAGATATCACTCACCTATAATGAGAGCCAACAGGAGCGCGCTCTGTACAATGACCATCATCGTAACCTGGCTGAGACCTCAGCTGTAAAGGCTGATATGAATGAAAGATATTTATACTGCACAGGCAGAATGGGCAGGAATTTTAGGTCAGTTTGAATTTGCTTATTTCTGCATCTGAGCTGCATTGAGACATGTTGTTGTGAAACCATCAATAAAAATAATTTTGAGTGAGATCATCCTTTGACATGTGGATTTTTTTAAAACCAGGCTCAGCACTGTAATGCAGTTAAAGCTACTGCAGTCTTCTGATTGTTCATGATAAAATCATTTGACAAAGTTAAACTGTGAACTAAAATCGGTAACTGTTTGTCATTGCTGGATCTACCTGTTAAAAAAAAAATGTTTTCAGGTTTCTTCTTGTAGTGACAGACTTGACTTTGCATGCCCTCTAGTGTTCAACATGATTGTTTTTCAGTACAAATCACCATAAAAATTATTATTTTATGTCCTTAGAATTTGCACATGTAGTACTTCTGGTATTTTATGATTTTAATGAGGCGACATCTTTGTCTGTCTTTTTGACTCTTTTCATTTATGCTTTAGTGCTTATTTTTCTGATCTAATCATCAATTAGTGATCAAAATACAGCTCCAAAACTATCAAGATAATAATTTTAAGCACTGCAGCTCTGTTATATGTAGTCACTGTGGTTGTTTGAGCATAATGACAACCTGCAGAATCTTAATTCTTCAGTCTGTTTATTTGCATGCTCAACTTAACATCTGAATTTCAAAAGCAAACCTATTTAGTGAATATCTTATAATACCAGTTGTCCATCTATACTGATGAATCTACTGTTTGTAAATTAGACAAATAACTTCAATACACACTCACACCACACATTTACATCATCTATGTTTTGCAGTATTTGTGCAGGGTTCTTGGTGGTTTGAGGTACTGAGCTTTTTTCCCATGAACTTTCTTCAGTGCATTATATTTTCATCAGGCTGTTTGTTTTTGACAGTGATTATTTTGAAATGTGAGCCAATGTGACTCTTTGCTCTTCATAGAGCTGCTCCAGCTGCTGTTAAATTGGTTGAAAATTAGTCTGGGCCCTCTCTCTCCCGTCTGCTGGGGTGGGTGTGCGGTTCTCCTTGGAATGAGTGGCCTCGGGTCTTCGTATGTCTCGATGGGCTGCTGGTGGCCTGGGCTTCCTGGGGCTTTCTTTGCCCGCCTATAGCTTCTGATGGGCTGAGCTGTGGCGTTCTCCCCTCATTAGTAAATACATTTCATGACACAAACACAAACACCCACGTAATAACACAGAATGGTTGGTTTGTGTAACCATGCTTCTTTTATTTTGTTTTTCCCACACAGTTTATAATTGCAAATATTTACAATATCTTATGTTTTATAAGTGATGAACTATTTGGCTTACCTACTTGCACTCTTTCCTGTTTCTTTGTTCTATTTTCTTCCTATTTTCTCTATTTGCTCTCGAGCACAGTAATAAACAGCAGAGTCTTCAGGCTGTTCATCTGCAGATACAGCTGCTCTCTGCTGTTGTCTCTGGAGATGATAAATCTGCCCTGAACTGACTGAGAATAAAATATGTATTCACTGTCATATTGAATGATTGCAATCCACTCCAGTCCTTTTCCAGGAGTCTGTCTGATCCAGCCCATCCAGCTGCTGCTGAATGAAATGCCAGAGCCTGTACAGGTTAGTTTGTGGGATTCTCCAGGTTGTTCCTTTACTGATGCAAACTTCACTCACCTGAAATGAGAGCCAAAAAGAGCAAACTCTGTACAGTGGCCATGACTTTACTTGGCTGAGACTTTAGCTGTAAAGGCTGAAATGAATGAGAGAGATTTTTAACTTGCAGACAAAATAGGCAGTTTGAGATTTAGCTTCAAAGATGTTTTCAAATGTTTGAAAAAAGCATTGAAAGAAATTATTGCATCACCATCAACACAGATATTATTTCTGAGTGTTTTGGATCATCTTTTCATATGTGCGGCTTTGTTATAGAGTGGGAGTAAGAATAAGTGGTCAGTATTTTAATACTGTGTATGCAACACTACTCTGAACCACTCTAGTGTTCAACAATATATGGCAATATGAATTTCCCTCCATTTAGTTTGCATCCACAGTAGGAAGCATGTAGTATCTCTGCTACCAGACAGTGATTTCAGTGAGGAGATATATTTTGTGAATTTTGCCTGTTGCTACTGTTAAGTGAAGAAATTATCATTAGAGACAGTTTTTTAAATTTAGATTTTAGTTTTTTACTCTTAGTTTCAGTCATTTATCATACAACCCCAATTTTTAAAAAAAAAGGAACAGATTTTCAGATCTCATGAACCCATAATTTATTAACACTAGAACAAAGAAAAGGAAAATGTTTAAAATGAGCCTTCATTATTCTTGAAAAATATTAGCTCATTTTGAATTCGATTACAAGAGAAAAGCTGAAAAAGTTTGGACAGGGGTCAACGATGGCGGGAAAAGTAAGTGGTGCTAAAAAGAAACATTTGGCAGTACATTTTGTAAATAATTAAGTTAACAGGTCAGTTTCTTAGAAGTTTCTTAGAAGTCAAAATGGGTCGGGGTTCCCAAAATCTGGAAAAAACTACGTCCACAAATTGTTGAACAGTTTCAGAATAATGTTCCTAAATGTAAAATTGTAAAGATTTTGAATATCTATGAAATTTCTGTGCGCAAAGAACAAAATCAATATTGGATGCGTGTGACCTCTGGACCCTAAGGCAGCATTAAAAAAATTCAATTCAATTCAATTCAATTCAATTCAATTCAATTCAATTCAAAATCACAACAATCCTCATATTGTAAGGTAAAGACTATACAATGATTACAGAGAAAATCCAGCCTTGTTATCAGTACTCAGTTCAAAAGCTTACGTCTCTGATAGTAATCAGGTGCATTAGTGCCTATTTAGCAGCTTGCACATCTGGAAAGGCAACATCAATGCAGAAAGGTATATACAGGTTTCAGAGCAACATATGCTCCCATCCAGATGACATGTTTTTCAGGGAAGGCCTTGCGTATAGCAAGATAAATCTAAACCACATACTGCAGATATTACATGGCTTCATAGGAGAAAGGTCTGGGTGCTGAACTGACTCATCTGCAGTCCAGACCTTTCGTCAACTTTAAAGATTTGCGAAATCATGAAATGAGAAATACAAAACAGAAGACACAGGACTGCTGAGCAGTGAGAATCCTATGGCAGAGATTAATAGTTCAACATTTCTGTCCTAAAAGTCCAGCTGCTGCTGGCCTCAGTTCCTAGATGTTAAAAGCAGAGGAGATGCTACACAGTGGTAAACACGGCCCTTTCCCAACTTCTTTGAGACTTGCTGCTGACATCAAATTCAATATGACTTTATTTACTTATATTCTTAAAATTTCAGTTTATATATCTGATATTATGTCTGTGTTGACAACAGTATTAGTAACAAGAGGAAAACGACAACCAACCACAATAAATAAAGATTCTGAAGCTTTCACAGAGCAGTCTGGCTGAATGGAGGACGTAATGGTTGTAATGGTTTCTTCTTGCAAGTGTGTCACAGACAACATAAGAAGTTAAGTATTAAGTAAAGTAAAGTAAGTAAACTGGTTATTTTTATGAATTCGGCTCTAAGTTGGCAAACAAATCTAAAAAAAAGTGTAAAGAAAATGACTTTAGAATTAAATATCAAAATATGATAACATATTCATACCAGATGCAATACAGATGTTCCACGATGAGGTGATAAAAAGAGGAACTAGTTTTTGTGTGACTCTTCTATTACATAATTCACTGTGCCTCCTCTGGCACAGTAATAAACTGCTGTGTCTTCGGTCTTCAGGCTGTTCATCTGCAGATAGACTTTACTGCTGGAGTCGTCTCTGGAGATGGTGAATCTACCCTGGACTGACTGGGAATAATAGATAGGAGTACTAGCTGTGTGTACCAAAGCGATCCACTCCAGCCTTTTACCAGGAGCCTGTCTGATCCAGTTCCATACTGAGCTGCTAAAGCTAAATCCAGATGTTGTACATGTGAGTCTGTGTGACTCTCCGGGTCTTTTAACAGCTGGTTCAGACTCTGTTATGGTCCAACCTTTAACACAACTTGAAACAAAGACAGCAACCAGCAGAAGCGTTAGCTTTCTGTGAGCCATGTTGACAGTGTGCTCAGTAAGTTTTCAAATCTGCAAATTCCCTTTAAATATGATCTTAGAGAGGAATTCTCACTCAGTCACTGAGAATTTGTTTACATTAAGCTCCTCCTATTAGATTCACATTCTCCTTTTAAAGTCAAATTTGCAGGAGGAAAATCATCATTATAGAACTTCAGTTTTCATATATTTACACTTTCATGAGTAAGAATTCATTTTCAACGACAAATCCAGATGTTGTACAGGTGACATTCAACACAACTTGAATAATAGTCATATTTATTTTAACATTTTTTCTGGTTGGTTACAAAGTTCTGAATTATGATTACTCTTTTATTTTTGTTATTTCTCAATGATGAAACAGAAAAGTTAGTAAAATAAGATAATCTTAAGACCTGGATTATAGATATGATTAAAGGTGTGATTATGATGAATCCCATAGTGAACACAATGCTGGATAATCTTTCAAATAATGGCTGTTAAACAGCTCTGCTTCTGCTTTTTAGATAATGTAACAAAGCAGCTGAAACCTGAAGACTTTACTGAAGCAATAATCTTTGCATTATTTATTTCAAATTGAATCACAGCTCGTGTACACAAAAAAGGCCTTAAATCTGCAGTGAAACCAGTCATCAAATCCTTTCTGTTGTTGTTCATTCTTCTGTGAGAAACAGATCTCACTCTTTTAAGAGCAGGTAAATCAAGACAAGGCTGAATCTGGAATAATAATAAATAAATGCATCTCACTGCCATTTTTTTAAAGGCTGTCGAGTGAAAAACATTTCTTGCAGAGGCTGCCTGATGTTACTACAGCTGAAAATGATGTGGAATTTGTTGTGATTTGGTTCAGTGGAATTAATTTGCTGTTTAAAATCTGTGTTTACTGATTCATTCTAAGAAAGTGGCTTTTGATTATGTCTCTAGAGGGAAAGGAGCAGAAATCAACCAGCTGAACAATGCTGAGCCGCAAGTAAAAGTTTTAATTGGTACATTTTTAGAATTAGCAGAAAGAAAAGAGACTCAAATAAAATGGAGATCAAAAGGAGGAGGGCGCTACTTAACTCCAACAAACAAAAAAGATGGACTTTCTAACAAAAATGCAATGGAACCTTCGCCCCACCGATTCTATTAAATGAAAATTAAACCTGTGGTATGTAAGTAGACAGTCTGAACAAAAATTGAAAGAAATTAGCACCTTTGAACTTAATGTCTGTAGAAAAGGATCCAGGTGTTCTGTAAGAGATGCATGTTTTAAACAAGTTCTGCTCCAGTTTCCAAGGCTGTGCCGTATGTCAGAAAGTCTCTTTTTTTCCCTTCAAATTGCAATTAAGACTCATAACAACAAAATTAAGCTTCTTTCCTCCATATTGTCCAAGGCTGCTCACAAGGTTCATATCACATTTTTAAATTGAAATAAAGTAGAGCATCAGTTTCCATGCATAAATTAAAAATATATATCTTAAGGTCTTTATCTAATATTTATCATTATCTCTCTTTAAAGCCTGACACGGGTCAATTCTTCTCATCTCTTTTGCACACTCTTCTTGTTTGAGGCTCTTCACCGCTAAACACACGAGTTTTTGGGAAGTTTCTTTGATGATGGAAAACTGGCAGCTTTGGGAAAATACTGGACCAGTGCCATCATCAATGCCTCTGATCCATTCAGCAGCAGCTCCTGCAGTCTTCTGGTTGTTTATGATAAAAATAATTATTTGACATAATGAGATTGTGAACTAAAATCAGTAATTGTTTGTCACTGCTGGATCTACCTGTTAAAAAGGTTTTTATGTTTCTTGTTATAGTGACAGAGATGACAGACTTGACTTTGTATGCCCTCTAGTGTTCAACATTATTTTTATAAACATTCCCCTGAAAAGGTTATTTTATGTCCCCAAGATATACACATTTTTTTTCTGCTAATGGACGCAGATTTTAATGAGGACGCATCTTTGCCTCTCTTATTGGCCCTTTGCTGCTCTAACTGGTAACTGAAGAAGTTACCATTAGGGCCTTATTTCCTTTTAATCTTTAGTGCTAATTTTGGTGATTAAATCCTTGATTAATGATCAAAATAAAGTTCAGGAACTATCAAGATGATCATTTTAAGTGCTGGAGGTTTTTAGCAGCTGTTCATTAAATGTAGTCAGTGTGGTTGTTGAGCATAATATCAACCTGCAGGATCTCCAGTCTTTAGTCTGTTCATCTGCACATTTAATTCTTTGTTTGCAGAGAAATTATTTTTTAAGTCTACTTTTGCATGAACACAACATCTTAATATACTAACAGCATAATATCCTTATTCAATCCATTCTTGTTCTTTTAGACTTCTGTAAATCATTTATGAGTTTTTTGTGTGTTTGATTTATGCTGCACCAGTCCAAATCTAGCATATGAATTTTAAAAGCAAACCTATTCATTGAATACAGTTTAATATCAAGAGTTCAGCTTTACTGATGGTTTGAATCATTTTGGTCCTAAATAGCACATTAAACACACACAGCTGTGTCTGCATATTAGACAAATGCATTGATTACACAATGTGATTTCTCTGTTGAGGATGAAGTGATCACTTTGTTAATTCATGCCATTGTTGGTATTCACATGTACATCAGCTGTGTCTTGCAGGTCTGTTGACAGTTTGGACCTGTGTATGCCAAATATGGACACACTGATAAAGAGCTGAATAAGCAGCTGTTTACACAGGAATAACCAAAGAGCTGACAATATACAGAACCATTGAAACAGAAATGAACATTATTTCCAAAATTTGCGCGATTATTCAGAAGTGAAAATGTTTATTTGTGTAAATCCACTGAAAGCTCCTCACAGGATTCAACAGCAAACAGCAGTATCAGAACTAACCTGACTGATGTTGAAGCTGAAATGATGAAACCCCCTTTTGTTTGTAACTTTTATTCTTGGATTCTTGAATGCATCATATTCTAAACAGTTTGTTTTTTTCCTTCCTGATAAAGTTTGTTTTTAAATAATCGGAGCCACTGTGAGTCTTTGCTGTTCACAGAGCTGCTCGAGCTGCTCTCATATTGGTGCCCTGAACGTTAGAAGCAGCTGACAGAGGTACAGAGTTTTGGTGACAGTGAATAAGCAGATGTGCAAAGCTTAGTTTCTCTTCCTCCCAAACAAAATGACACCAAAGATAAAGATAGTTTCCACATTTGTTATGATGGCAGTTTGCAGAATGGGTGGCAGTTTAGGAAGACTTGAACTGACATCAGAAAAAGGAAAATGCAGGACAGAATGAGTTAACGGCTAAATATTAAATAATACTAAATACTACTACTGGTTATTTCTGTTGGTGACACCTGGGCAAATTTTGACAACAACACAGCTGAGAATAGTCTTTAAATATATTTTTACCAACAAACATTATGATGGATTTTGTACAGCTGTTTAACAGCTCCAGTCATTGTGGAGCTCGAGCACAGTAATAAACAGCAGAGTCTTCAGTCTTCAGGCTGTTCATCTGCAGATACAGCTGCTCTCTGCTGTTGTCTCTGGAGATGATAAACCTGCCCTGAACTGACTAGAATAATATATTCTATCACTGTCATATTCAATGATTGCGATCCACTCCAGTCCTTTTCCAGGAGCCTGTCTGATCCAGGCCATCCATCTGCTACTGAACTCAATGTTAGAGCCTGTACAGGTCAGTTTGTGGGATTCTCCAGGCCTTTTAACCACTGCTTCAGACTGAGTTAGAGTCTGACCATCAACACCTGTCAGATCAAATAAGAAAAAGAAAGTCATCATGTGCTATAAGATAGTAACACCAACAAGTAAGTATTTCTAAGTGAAAAATCTTCACCTGCCCAGAAGAGCATTAACAGCATCAGTCCTGTCCTGCAGTCCATACTGTTACCTGTGAGTCCACTGCTGTCTGCATCCTCTCTGTGTCAGATAAGTAGAAGTAAGAGACGTCTGAGTTTTGCATTAACTCCTCCTCACTGAAGGAACTGAGTCAAAAATGAAGTTTATGATTGTTTGGTCGAGATGTGCTGAATCTAGACAAACTTAAACCACAAGTATAATGTTAGATTGTAGCCATAAATTCAATAAATACTTTCTTACTTACATTAATACTTTTCAGAGTTTTTGCCTTTTTTGCATTTTGTAGATTATGCTATTTGAAACATTTAATTTCATAACAAAAATGCATCCATCCATCCATTCTCTTCTGCTTAGGCAGGAGCCCAGGTTTCCCCCTCCCCAGCCACCTCCTCCAGCTCATCCGGAGGGACCCCAAGGCGTTCCCAGGCCAGCCGAGAGATATAATCTCTCCAGCGTGTCCTGGGTCTACCACGGGGCCTTCTCCCGGTGGGACATGCCCGGAACATCTCACCCAAGAGGTGGCCAGGAGGCATCCTAATCAGATGCCCGAGCCACCTCAACTGGCTCCTTTCCTCCTGTAGGCCCACCACCCGCAGGAGGCGTTGTAGGGGTCGGGTGCAGTGTGTGTCGGGCGGTGGCCGAGGGCGGAGGCCGACACACACTATGCCGGACCGATCCCCGGCTATCGAAACTGGCTATTGGGACAAAAATGCACTTTTAAACTAAATTAAACTCACTTGGCAACAAATTTAAAAACGTGTTTGGAGGAAACATCCTCAGAAATAAATGTTAAAACTGAGGAGATTCTAGTCATTAACATGACTTTGAATGTGTTGATTGTTCTCACTGAGTGTTTCACTCCTTTGTTACTTAATTCACTTTCTAATTCAAAGACTGAAGACTTAATTCTTCTGGCACATCAATAAACTGCTTTGTTCTCAGAAACACTCCTGCTGGAATCATCTCTGGAGATGGTGACTCTACCCTGGACTGATCGGGAGTAACAGATACTGCAGGACTGTTCAGGTCATTTAACAGCTGATTCAGACTCTTATTGGCTCTTTTACATCTTGAAACAATGACAGCAACTAGCAGGATGTTAGATTTCCATAAACCATTTTACCAGTGTTCCTGGTATGTCTCCCATCCATACTGACACAAAGTGATGACCAGTAATGTTAGTTTTCTGTCAGCCATATTTACTTTGTATGTACAATGTTGTCTAATTAACCCCTTTAAAGATTCTGTGCTCTGACAGCAAGATGATATAAAGACTTAGATTAAAGGTTCTAGTATTGATACTTTGTTTGAATCCACTTATATGTCGGGAACGTGGTACGTCAGGAGGAACTGAACTAAAACCGTCACTATGCAAAAATGTCAAATGTGCATTTTTGCACAAAGCTGGGCTATCTTTACAATAATGGACGTGAAACTTCTATTCTTCTATTCTTTCTACTTTATCTCTTACACTTTATTTTACTGTATCTTAGTTATATAGTGTACAGTATATAGGGATTTCTTATTTCTCTCTCTGTCTCAGTCATATTTTATAGCTGATAGCAGTCAAAGAATAAGCAGAGATCTGCTAGGTGATGGTTAAAGAGTGTCCAGGCTGCACAACCATTCCTACTGGCTGGATGAGATCAATACTGTACACACATGTGGAAACAGAAGTCAACATTATTTCCATCATTCAGCTAATTTTTCAGTATTTCTAATATTTTTATTAGAATAAATTATCTAAAAGCCCCTCAAAGTTAAAAAGTAGCAATTTTGATGCACTTCAAATATTTTATACATCTGTAAGTTCATTTTATAGATGTATTTGATGAATATAGAAATTGGCACCAGGAGTTTGCATGTTCTCCCCGTGTCTGCGTGGGTTTCCTCCTACAGTCCAAAGTGTTAGGGTTAGGTTAATTGGTGATTCTAAATTGCACATAGGCGTGAATGTGAGTGTGGATGGTTGTCTGTTTCTCTGTTAGCCCTGTGACACGCTGGCAACCTGTTCAGGGTGTACTGTGCCTCTTGCCCTGACAGCTGGATAGGCTCCAGCCCCCCTGTGACCCTGAAGAGGATAAGTGGAAGAGAATGGATGGATGTCAAGAGTTCATGTTTGAATTACTCAAGTATTAGAAATAGTGTTACTCAAAGCATTTATATTTGTAATGGGTTCAGTTTGAAGGAAGAAATGAGCTTTCATGACAACATGACAACATAACTGACAACATTATTCAGGCTTACATTTACATTATTTATGTCTTGCAGGTGTCTGAGTTTTTGTGCAGGTCTGTTGACAGTTTGAAACACTGTGTCTCTAACACGCACACAGTAATAAACAGCTGTGTCCTCAGGCTGCAGATTCTGTCCTGTTATTGTTGCTGTTCTAGCAGAAGTGTCTCTGCTGTAGCCGAACTTGTTCTTTAAAGCATCGTTTTGCCGAAGACCACTAGTACCCCACTGATGAGAAATCCAATCCATTGGTTTTCCTTCACGCTGTCTGACCCAACCTGTTCCATAGCTGTCATCAGTCATAGAATAACCAGAGACCTGACAGGTGATGGTCAAAGACTGTCCAGGCTGCAAAACCCTTGAGTCTGGTTGGATGAGATCAATACTGTACACACCTGTGGAAATATAAATCATAATGTTCTCCATCATTCATCTGATTATTTTGCTTGTCTGAGGTTTTTATTACAGTGAATCCTCTAAAAGCTTCTTACAGGATCCAGCAGCCAGCAGCAGTATCAGAGTGAACATGATTGATGTTGAAGCTGAAATGATCTGGAGCTTGTCTGTCCTCTTACTGACACATGTACCACACCCTTTTAAATAACTCTTATTTGCATATTCTTATTATCTTTTCTTATGTTCTTATTTGCATATTTTTGAATATTTTTAATCAGCTACAGCTTTTCCTCTTGATAAAGAAAATGCTTACCTCTTGGCTGAACATGTTGTGTTATTTATGCATTAATTCATGCCAAATTATCCCAATACTAGATAAAACATTTTATTTAAAATTAAACAGGTTTTGATGATCTTTTTTAGTTCTTTAGTTTTGGAATTATCTGATCTAAACAGCTGAAGAAACACTTACATAAAAGATACCCAAGATGACGCCATCTTATTCGCTTCCTGCACGTATCTGATTCATTTTTCAATAAATGATTTTTATTTTATTAGTTATACTACAGAGTCACTTGTGTATTTTGAAGTGTAAACAGGTACTGTAGATAGATAGGTAAATGGTTATGGACAAAATGTTTGTTTTTAATTCAATTCAATTCAATTTTATTTATATAGCGCCAAATCACAACAGTCGCCTCAAGGCGCTTTGTATTGTGGGTAAAGACCCTACAATAATACAGAGAAAACCCAACAGTCAAAACGACCCCCTATGAGCAAGCACTTGGCGACAGTGGGAAGGAAAAACTCCCTTTTAACAGGAAGAAACCTCCAGCAGAACCAGGCTCAGGGAGGGGCAGTCATCTGCCGCGACCGGTTGGGCTGAGGGGAGAGAAAAGACATGCCGTGGAAGAGAGCCAGAGATTAATATCAATTAATGATTAAATGCAGAGTGGAGTATAAACAAAGTAAATAAGGTGAATGAGAAGAAACAGTGCATTATGTGAACCCCCCAGCAGACTAGGCCTATAGCAGCATAACTAAGGGGTGGTTCAGGGTCACCTGATCCAGCCCTAACTATAAGCTTGATCAAAAAGGAAAGTTTTAAGCCTAATCTTAAAAATAGAGAGGGTGTCTGTCTCCCGAATCCAAGCTGGAAGCTGGTTCCACAGAAGAGGTGCCTGAAAGCTGAAGGCTCTGCCTCCCATTCTACTCTTAAGTATCCTAGGAACCACAAGTAAGCCAGCAGTCTGAGAGCAAAGTGCTCTGTTGGGGTGATATGGTACTATGAGGTCTTTGAGATAAGATGGTGCCTGATTATTCAAGACCTTGTATGTGAGGAGAAGAATTTTAAATTCTATTCTAGATTTAACAGGGAGCCAATGAAGAGAAGCCAATATGGGAGAAATCTGCTCTCTCTTTCTAGTCCCTGTCAGTACTCTAGCTGCAGCATTTTGGATCAGCTGAAGGCTTTTCAGGAAGCTTTTAGGACAGCCTGATAATAATGAATTACAATAGTCCACCCTAGAAGTAATAAATGCATGAATTAGCTTTTCAGCATCACTCTGAGAAAGGATGTTTCTAATTTTAGAAATATTGCGCAAATGCAAAAAAGCGGTCCTACATATTTGTTTAACCCTTGGGAGGTCCTTTAAAAAACTTACATTCGTGATCCTAAGGACAAAATGTGTCCTCTTCCTAAAAACCGCTGTAAAAATATTATAAAGTAATAAATGATCTAGTCTTTTAAAACTACTTCAGCCTGACACATAGATATGAAATATTATATACTTTTTGAAAATTTTTAACCCTTTATAGGCCCATTTACTTACACAGTGCCACTTTTTTCATGGACAAAAATTAAAAAACTCAAATAATTTCCATAAAATGTATTTTGGGGACTATTGGATTATTATTTTTATTAGGCCCTGAGATGAGTCACTGATTGGCATCAACATTATTTTTCATGCATTTTTTGTTTTTCTACAGTATCCGGTTTTGTGAAAAACTTACATTTGTGATCCTAAGGACACATACTGTCCTCTACCCAAAAACTGTTGTAAAAATATTATAAAGTAATATTTTTTCCACTTTAAATGATCTAGTCTTTTAAAACTACTTCAGCTTGAAATAAATATATCAAATATTACATATATTTTTGGGTATTTTAACCCTTCAAAGGCCAGTATTCTTACATACCGCCACTGTTTTTTTTTATCAAACATCCAAATAACTAAAATAATTTACATAAAATAAATTTTACGGAGGAGAGGAACATGGCGGTGCAAATGTTAGCACTGTTGGCACACACCAAGAAGATAAGAAGGTCCTGGGTTCAAATCCACCTTCTGCCTGGGGCCTTACTGGGTGGAGTTTTCATGTTATCCACATGTATGTGTGGGTTCTCTTAGGGGACTCCAGCTTCCTACCACAGTCCAAAGACATGCAATTTGTAGGGATAAGTCATTTGGTGATTCTGAATTGCCCATCGATGTGAATGGTTATCTGTCTCTCTGTCTTGGCCCTGTGACAGGCTGGTGACCTGTGCAGGGTGTACCCTACCTCTCGCCCTATGGCAGCTGGGATAGGCTCCAGACCCTCTGTGACGCAGAATTGGATAAGTGGAACCAAATGAATGGAATATTTGATTTTTATTAGGCCATGAGATGGTAAATGATTGGCAGCAATATGTTTTTTCATGCATTTTTTTTGTTTTTCCTGCAGTGACAAATAAAAAAACATCATACTTGAGGTTCTGAGGACAAAAAATGTCACCTTCTCAAAAACTGCTGTAAAAATATAGAGCAAAAGAGAAAGACGGTGAGAGACAGTGTGAGTGAGAGACAGACAGGGTGAGTGAGAGACAGACAGGGTGGGTGAGAGACAGACAGGATGGGAGAGTGTAGAGCTATGTGTCTGTCTGTGATTGTGAGAGTCCAGCTAAGGTGAAGCGGAGACTGCAAATGGACAAACTATGGTGGTCTTTGCATGTAAAATGCATGTAAAATTCCCATATTTGCATGTAAAATTCACGCTGCTTCTTACTTCTACATTTACTGATGAGAGAGGGGCCTGCAGCAGCACCTTGTAGATTTGAGCTGATTCATTTTTTGACCTGTAAACACCATGCCATGTGCTGTAAAATCTTGTCATCTCCAAAAAGGCTAATCCTGCACTACTGTTCATTCTTATAGCCATGGCTGCAGTGCAGGTGCATAATCTACCTGAGCGAGAACCAGAACAAAGTCCAATTTTGTTTTGGTTCTTGCTGCTGAGGCCTCTTTGAAGCTCTGAAAGGTCCCTCATTGTTTATTATTCTTGAATTAGGTTTATAAAGCAGAATCTGGCCTTCAAAGAGAAAAGACTTGAAGTTGGACATCACACACGCGCATACACACACACACGTGCACATGCATGCCCGTGCACACATATACACACATACACGATGATCCAACATCAATAGTGACACACACTTATTATTTCGGGAGCAAGAAAACCTTGCAGAAAACAGTAAAAAGTGTGTAATTTTGATGCATGCATTGAATGGTAAAAAAGTAGCGCCACCTGGTGGACAAATATAAAAATCAAAAATTCAAAGTCAGTAGTCCAAAATAAAATCTTAATGAAAAAGATTGCATTGGTTTATGTGAAGATAAACGTGTGATCAAAAATGCAATTTTCGATGGTTTTGAATGGGACATTTTGTGTCCCTAGGATAACGAGTGTGACTTTTTGAATTGCTAAGCTAATTTAGGCTATTTTTAAAAACTGATTTGACAGTTCTAAAATTTGTTGAAAATGATTAACCTTTGGCAAGTTTGAGTTATGTTCAATCAGCACAGACAAAATGGCAGGCAAATAAAAAAAAAAAAAAAACGCAAAATGTCCCTAAGATCTCCTAAGGGTTAATATGTGCATTGAAGGACATATCCTGGTCAAAAATGACTCCAAGATTTCTCACAGTGTTACTGGAGGCCAAAGTAATGCCATCCAGAGTAAGTATCTGGTTAGACACCATGTTTCTAAGATTTGGGGGGCCGAGAACAAGAATTTCAGTTTTATCTGAATTTAGAAGCAGGAAATTAGAGGTCATCCAGGCCTTAATGTCTTTAAGACATTCCTGCAGTTTAACTAATTGATGTGTGTCATCTGGCTTCATTGATAGGTAAAGCTGAGTATCATCTGCATAACGATGAAAATTGATGCAGTGCTTTCTAATAATACTGCCTAAGGGAAGCATGTATAATGTAAATAAAATTGGTCCTAGCACAGATCAGTTAATGTTTCATTAACTTTATTAATGTGGATATCAGCTGATAACAGGATTTTAGCAGAAATGGCCTAATAATGGGGACCTTTGCCATTATAATAAAACCTTCAGAGCCACCAGGAGTGTTAACTTTAAGCATGTTGACAGTGTTCCTGGTTTGTCTTACACCCATTTTAAATATTTGGTAAAGTGGATCACTGTGAGAATTTGTTCACTGTAAGATATTTCAACATGATCAAATTTAAGGTAAAAATAATTAAACTACTATGAAATCATCATAGGAAAAATATCAAACTACCCAACAATTAATGGTTACAAACTTTACTTTATTAAAATTAAAATAATTAAAATAATTAAAGCCGCAAGCGGCAATAATAGGCCCTCGCCGGCCGCCGCCCAAGCGCCGGTGCCGATTTGAACCGTGCTTTTCCGGCCGTGCCAGTTTTAGCGTTTTTTTTGCACGCTACATGTGAAATTTTGAAATGGATGAATTGGCTAACTCAAGGTAAAAGATGCCATATTCTGGACTTCGCCATGGCAACGTCTTACACATTACAGTATTTTCACCTGTAGGTTTTATGTTAAGGGAGATGTGGAGAATGCGTGTACCAAATTTCAGGCATGTGTATGCATTTTTGAGAAAGCAAGGGTCATTTTTCAATCGCAGAAATTTCACATTTTTTCCCATAGGGATAAAATGGGGCAGTTTTGGGATCGTCATGGCAACAACGTCCAAAATATGACATAGGTGTGATTGACTTTTTTGATCAGGCTGACATCGTGAATGGGTGAGCCAAATTTCATGTATTTTGGGCAAAGTAAGCTGAAATTTTAGTATTGGAGAAATATCACTTTTTCCCATAGGGATAAAATGGGGCATTTCTGGCTTCGCCATGGCAACGTGGTAGAAAATAGAGTATGGGTGTGATTGGCTTTTTTGATCAGGATGATGTCATGAGTGTTGACACAAATTTTCATGCGTTTCAGACAAACGAAAATTCTGGACCTCCATACAAATTTTCGTTGTCTTCTGTAGGGGGCGCTATTGCACCTATAAACTTGATTCCCTAATTGTTGGTTCAGGCCGGTTCAGTAAACAAGTTATTAAATTTTGAGGCTGATCGGCCAAAGATTGTGCGAACGAATGGCGAAACAATATTGCGGCGAGAGACAAAAACGAAGACCAAATTCACGCGGTTGCCATGGCAACACCGTTGAATATTCTATAAAACCTCGCACATCTTTTGATGCCCAACTTGTGAAGATGTTCCTGAGCGATTTTGGTGCCAGTCGGTTTAATGCCCTAGGACAAGTTAATTCAAGTACGAGGTGTGCAAAAATGCTGAATCGGCAAAGGTCAAATTTCAGTCCAAGATGGCCGACTTCCTGTTTGTCAGGCGGCAACTCCATAATGTAATTTTTTGTCGGTCTTCATATGGTCTTTTTGTGACGCGAATTTGGTGGTTCTGCGCACACCTTTTTTTTTGCCCCTCCCATAGGAATGCAAAATTTGAAAATTCTAGGGGGCGCTGTTTCGTCACTTTTTTTGAGTTTTTTAATGGCGCCAATAAAAAACAAAATGTTTCACCAGACCTGGCTTGCATGCAAAAATTGGTGACTTTTCGTATATGTTCAGGGGGTCAAATTAGCGATCGTTTACTCAGAAAGAATAATAAGAAGAATAATAATAATGAACAATTCTAACGATTCCAATAATGCGCCAACCCAGTCACCTTCATATATACGTTTTCGGAAACGTCTCGACGCGACCCACGTTTTCGTGAGGTCCATTGTCAATGACGAGCGCGTTGCGCTCGTCATTGACCCAATTTTGTCGCGCAAGCTAGCTGATGATGCTAACGATTTCAATTATGGGCTGCTCCATTCACCCCCATATATACGTTTTCGAGAAGCGTTCGACCTGGCCTACCTTGTTTGAGGGTCCGTTGTCAAAGTCGAGCGCTTCACGCTCGACTTTGACCCTTTTTCTTTTTTCGCGCGAGCGAATACAATAGGCTCCTCGCCGATCCCTTCGGGAGGCTCGGGCCTAATAAGAATAATGAACGTCGCCAACGATTCCAATAATGCGCCAATCCAGTCACCTTCATATATACGTTTTCGGAAACGTCTCGACACGACCCACGTTGTCGTGAGGTCCATGGTCAATGACGAGCGCAACGCGCTCGTCATTGACCCAATTTCATCGCGCAAGCTAGCTCATGATGCTAACGATTTCAATTATGGGCTGCTCCATTCACCCCCATATGTACGTTTTCGAGAAGCGTTCGACCTGACCTACCCTGTTTGAGGGTCCGTTGTCAAAGTCGAGCGCTTCGTGCTCGACTTTGACCCTTTTTCGTTTTTCGCGCGAGCGAATACAATAGGCTCCTCGCCGATCACTTCGTGAGGCTTGGGCCTAAAAAATGAATGAAGTGTAACCAGGAGGCTTCAGACTAACCCAAGAATGTGAAACAGATGTACATTCAGCAGTATTATGGGATAAGACGGGATAAGATTAGACCCTGCAAAATCAGGAGTTGCAACAAACTTCTATTGAACTCCCTCTGGGGTTGCTTCAGCCTGAGGTCCAACATGTCAACTTGTGAGTTAATCACAGACCCTACACTTTCCACACAGATCATGTTTATTTTGCAGTAAGTCAGTTTTGTTTCATCTCTGACGATGTCGCTATGGTACAGTGTCATTACGCTGATGGCAGAGCAGCACGTGTGCATCTCTGAGACCATTACACGCGATAAAGAGGTTTCATGTGAAGAACGATACTAATGTGAAAAGAGTGCAAGTGGCGTACAATAAAACATGTTCAGTGGTTACACCACATTACCGTATGGATATTAAACTAGATTTGTGCTTTGATAGTGGCTTACAGCATCCGTGTTCTATGGTTGTTAGTGGACCAAGCAATTGGGGAAAGACTTTTTGTCAAGTGTTATTGAAAACGCAGCCAAAGTTATCACACAAAATTGACAATATTCCTTACATCTACAGTATGATCCTACACTTCCTGATGACAATGAAGAGGATGAGCATGACAGCATGGATGAGGAGGATTTTGATGAGGCTGATTTAATGGAAATTGATAGGTGTGATGGTGAACAATCACATGAGCAGATGGGAGATGATCCAGAGCCAGCAGATGAATCGTCTAATCGTGGTTTTGCACTCGAGTCCTGTTTGCAGCCCCCTGGTGTGTCTGAGAAGATGTGTTTCAATTCAATTCAATTCAATTCAATTTTATTTATATAGCGCCAAATCACAACAAACAGTCGCATCAAGGCGCTTTGTATTGTGGGTAAAGACCCTACAATAATACAGAGAAAACCCAACAGTCAAAACGACCCCCTATGAGCAAGCACTTGGCAATGGTGGGGAAAGAAAAACTCCCTTTTAACAGGAAGAAACCTCCAGCAGAACCAGGTTCAGGGAGGGGCAGTCATCTGCCGCGACCGGTTGGGCTGAGGGGAGAGAAAAGACATGCTGTGGAAGAGAGCCAGAGATAAATAACAATTAATGATTAAATGCAGAGTGGAGTATAAACAAAGTAAATAAGGTGAATGAGAAGAAACAGTGCATTATGGGAACCCCCCCAGCAGACTAGGCCTATAGCAGCATAACTAAGGGGTGGTTCAGGGTCACCTGATCCAGCCCTAACTATAAGCTTGATCAAAAAGGAAAGTTTTAAGCCTAATCTTAAAAATAGAGAGGGTGTCTGTCTCCCGAATCCAAGCTGGAAGCTGGTTCCACAGAAGAGGGGCCTGAAAGCGGAAGGCTCTGCCTCCCATTCTACTCTTAAGTATCCTAGGAACCACAAGTAAGCCAGCAGTCTGAGAGCGAAGTGCTCTATTGGAGTGATATAGGACTATAAGGTCTTTGAGATAAGATGGGCCTGATTATTCAAGACCTTGTAGGTGAGGAGAAGGATTTTAAATTCTATTCTAGATTTAACAGGGAGCCAATGAAGAGAAGCCAATACAGGAGAAATATGCTCTCTCTTTCTAGTCCCTGTCAGTACTCTAGCTGCAGCATTTTGGATCAGCTGAAGACTTTTCAGGGAGCTTTTAGGACAGCCTGATAATAATGAATTAAAATAGTTCACCCTAGAAGTAATAAATGCATGAATTAGCTTTTCAGCATCACTCTGAGAAAGGATGTTTCTAATTTTAGAAATATTGCGCAAATACAAAAAAGCGGTCCTACATATTTGTTTAATATGTGCATTGAAGGACATATCCTGGTCAAAAATGACTACAAGATTTCTCACAGTGTTACTGGAGGCCAAAGTTATGCCATCCAGAGTAAGTATCTGGTTTGACACCATGTTTCTAAGATTTGTGGGGCCGAGTTTCAGTTTTATCTGCATTTAGAAGCAGGAAATTAGAGCTCATCCAGGCTTTTATGTCTTTAAGACATTCCTGCAGTTTAACTAATTGATGTGCGTCATCTGGCAGTGAAGGAATCTACTCTGTTGCACCAGCTGAAAGAAACAGTCCAATAAGCTTTTTCAAAACACCTAAACTGCATTCCCTGTGCAGTCTCCTACAGGCCAAAACACACTGGATGAACAGAGGCTGATTAACCTGTTAACTGGCAGCAGCCCGCCTGTGGGCCTTTTGCAGTGCTTTCCAAATTTGAAGCCTCATAGCGTCACAGTAACGCTGCAGTCCGCTTATACGATGCTTTTATATGACAGACTAGACCCTCAGAATTGGATTGACACCTCATTTGGCCAATCACGTTATGAAATGGATTTTCCAGAGCCAATAATAAGCAGACAGCATCATGTGACTTCTCTGGACCTGCCCCAAAGGTTCTCCAGTCATTCTGATTAGTCAACTCTGACCCAAAATCCAAAACCACAGATGTATAGCCAATAAAATTCCTGACACGTTGGTATATGGCACTATGGGGTGTGTTTTCAAATGAAGATAAACTTCCTGCGTAGTCAGTGCGTAGTCAGTGCGTCCTCCGTGCGTGAAACTGAGCAGGAAGTAAGAGTGTGTGCGCCGTCGTGCATAAACAGTGTTTACAATACTTTTTCTGACCAACGGATTGTCAGAATGCATCAAAAACAGGCTACATTTCTTCAACAAAGTGACTAAATGACTCACAAGAGTGGATTATTTATTAGAGGATTTCGTTGCTGATTTGACCGGTTTTATTGCAGAATCCCACAAACGAACAGCTGTTACTCTGAAGGCGATTCATGATAACGTGTAACTTTTTATTCTCAGCTCATCCTCATATTATATGCAGTTTAGATGTAAATATGTATGTAATGGTGAGCTTGACATGCACCATTACACAGAAAATATCACCATATGCTATTGTTACGCCACTTATATTGTGTGTGTGTGTGTGCTTTACATATGGAAATTTACAAGAGCAGTGTTGGGGGAGGGAATGTTGTTATAGGTCTCAATAAGGCTTTCATGGGGTTTTATTACGACAGGATGAGGACAATGGCTCAGTGCTTTTTTTGACCAGTAAGTGTCTAAAGTTTTACAAAAAGCTTTATGCTTTGTGTAAGTTGTTTTGTTTGTGGGGGTGGGGGTATTTGTTTGGGAGGGGGTTGAAAGTTGTGTATCAGAGAAGGACTATTGGGAGGATTGTGATTTTTTTATTTTACGTGAATATGTAGTGTTTACATTTACTGTAACTTTTGATGAATATACAAATTATTTATTTTGGGTGTGTGAAGGAATCACTGAACATAGACTGGGTTTTTTTTGTGAATGAAGGCCTAACATTTTCCTTCTTTTACAAATTAGGGCAACCTCTGATTTATATGTCTATAATTATAATTAATTCACACTATCAATAAATTTGTGTATAGCAGAGGATTCCTCAGGGTTCTATCTTTGATTAGAGCCCTCATTGATGACTGTACTGTTGAAGCATTGACGAATTACAGCCATTTGAAGTTTGTATATCAAAGGCTGGCTCACGTGCCATTTGGTACCTCCAAGTGGCACATGTGAGACTACGCCTGGAGATCAACACACAAAAACCTTTACAAAACAGTAGGTTTTTGTGCCATCTTGATAAAATTTGAAATACACGTAGACAAGACTTCATTCTACAGCATCATTATATTTTCCAGTCCATATCTTCTACACTCAGTGTATAATTACATAAAAAACAGACAAGAAAAATCTAGGAGAGGCAAAAATTGTCTAATTTTTTTGTGTTCAAAACTTAATAGCTACATACTCATTACAATTACAATTTTGTTGCAGCAGAGAACTGCGGCTAATCCAGGAGCCCCCCAGCACCCAAACAGCAAAAGCTGGACTTCTGTACAAAACCAGTAAGTGGGGGAGAGCTTAGGAAGTTGGTTGGACAGTATGTAGTAGAGGAAACGCTGCCCTTAAACACGATTGAATCGCCCTCGTTTCCTGGTTGTCATTTTTATGTTGAGGCGGCAGGGGGTGCTACCAGTGTTGTGCCAAAAAGTGATCCGTATTTGACAGAAAGTGATTATCTGTATTTAAATGGCTGTTGTTATGGAAATTTATTTATCAAATGAGAGAGACAAGATTCCTTTACATGGTTTATTACTCGTACGAGGAGAAGTCACCCAAACACTAAGAAATAAGTGAGTTCTGAATCTTACACAGAAACACAATGTACTTATACTCTTTTACACCCCCCCTTTTCTCTCCCTCCTTAACCCAACCATAGAGAAGAGGAGATCCTCCCCCAGTTACATGTTCCTGCATAAAGAGAGTGTCATGATCACTGCCACTTGGTGTTGGCTCTCACTGCGGTATTGTATCACTTCCTGTTCCTGTTCCGGAGCACAGTCGTGTTTTGCTGTTTGTTAGCTGTTAAATCTGTATAGCTCGATCTATCTGGATAACAATATATTTTAGTGTAATCTTCACCTACTTTATCTAGAGCACACTCTTTACTGAATCATCTGTGTTCACATTATTGACTTTATTTGTTTTTAGAAATTCGCTAGCTTAGCGCAGCTAGTAGCTTAGCTCTTAGCCGACTCACTAGCAGCATGGCTTCTTCTCCTGTCTCTCCTGCACTTTCCTGCTCTGGGTGTCACATGTTTAGTTACTCCTCAGCCTCCTTTAGCAGTAACGGTACTTGTAATAAATGTAGTCTGTTTGTAGCTCTGGAGGCCAGGCTTTCTGAATTGGAGACTCGGCTCCGCACCCTGGAAAATCCTGTATCTAGCCAGGCCCCTGTAGTGGGTGCGGACCATGGTAGCTTAGCCGCCATTAGCTCCCCCCCAGCAGATCCCGAGCAGCAGGGAAAACAGGCCGGCTGGGTGACTGTGAGGAGGAAGCGTAGTCCTAAGCAGAAGCCCCGGGTACACTACCAAACTTCTCATGTCTCTAACCGTTTTTCTCCACTCTGCGACACACCCGCCGAGGAACAAACTCTGGTTATTGGTGACTCTGTTTTGAGAAACGTGAAGCTAGAGACACCGGCGACCATAGTCAAATGTCTTCCAGGGGCCAGAGCAGGCGACATTCATGGAAATTTGAAACTGCTGGCTAAGGCTAATCGTAGATTTGGTAAGATCGTTATTCTCGTTGGCAGTAATGACACCCGGTTACGCCAATCGGAGGTCACTAAAATTAATATTGACTCGGTGTGTAACTTTGCAAAAACAATGTCGGACTCTGTAGTTTTCTCTGGGCCCCTCCCCAATCAGACCAGGAGCGACATGTTTAGCCGCATGTTCTCCTTGAATCGCTGGCTGTCTGAGTGGTGTCCAAAAAACGACGTGGGCTTCACAGATAATTGGCAAAGTTTCTGGGGAAAACCTGGTCTTGTTAGGAGAGACGGCATCCATCCCACTTTGGATGGAGCAGCTCTCATTTCTAGAAATCTGGCCAAATTTATGAACCCTAAAACCTGACTACCCAGGGTTGAGACCAGGAAGCAGAGTTGCAGTCTTACACGCCTCTCTGCAGCTTCTCTCCTCCTGCCAAAACCCCATCCCCACAGAGTCGGTGCCTGCTCCCAGACCACCAAAAAACAAAGCTAAAAATCAGCAAAAAGCTATTTAAGCATAAAAATTCAAAAACAATAAATAATACAGCTTCATCAACTGCACCAAAGAATAAAACAATTAAATGTGGATTATTAAATATTAGGTCTCTCTCTTCCAAGTCCCTTTTAGTAAATGATTTAATAATTGATCAACATATTGATTTATTCTGCCTTACAGAAACCTGGTTACAGCAGGATGAATATGTTAGTTTAAATGAATCAGCACCTCCGAGTCACAGTAACTGTCAGAATGCTCTAAGCACAGGTCGAGGAGGAGGATTAGCCGCAATCTTCAATTCCAGTTTACTAATTAATCAAAGACCCAGACAAAGTTTTAATTCTTTTGAAAGCCTGACTCTTAGTCTTGTCCATCCTAATTGGGAAACTCAAAAACCTGTTTTATTTGTTATTATCTATTGTCCACCTGGTCCCTACTCAGAGTTTCTGTCTGATTTCTCAGACTTTTTATCTGATTTAGTGCTCAGTTCAGATAAAATCATTATAGTGGGTGATTTTAACATCCATGCAGATGCTGAAAATGACAGCCTCAACACTGCATTTAACCTATTGTTAGATTCAATTGGCTTCTCTCAAAATATAAAGGAGCCCACCCACCACTTTAATCATACTCTGGATCTTGTCCTGACATATGGCATAGAAACTGAAGACTTAACAGTATTCCCTGAAAGCCCCTCCTGTCTGATCATTTCTTAGTAACATTTACATTTACTTTAATGAATTACACAGCAGTAGGGACTAAGTTTTATTACAGTAGAAGTCTTTCTGAAAGTGCTGTAACTAAGTTTAAGGATCTAATTCCTTCATTGTTATGCTCTTCAGTGCCATGTGCCAACACAGTGCAGAGCAGCTACCTAAACTCTGCTCCCAGTGAGGTTGATTATCTCGTCAATAGTTTTACATCCTCACTGCATACGACTTTGGATACTGTGGCTCCTCTGAAAAGGAAAGCCTCAAATCAGAAGTGCCTGACTCCGTGGTATAATTCGCAAACGCACAGCTTAAAGCAGATAACCCGAAAGCTGGAGAGGGAATGGCATCTCTCTAAATTAGAAGATGCTCATTTAGCCTGGAAAAAGTTTGTTGCTCTATAAAAAAGCCCTCCGTAGAGCTAGGACATCTTACTACTCATCCTTAATTGAAGAAAATAAGAACAACCCCAGGTTTCTTTTCAGCACTGTAGCCAGGCTGACAAAGAGTCAGAGCTCCGTAGAGCCAAGTATTCCTTTCACTTTGACTAGTAGTGACTTCATGGATTTCTTTACAAATAAAATTTTTGACATTAGAGAAAAAATTATTCATAAACATCTCAAAGATTTATCTTCATGTTCGGCTGCTTTCAGCACTGCTGGTATTTGTTTAGACTCTTTCGCTCCAGTTGATCTTTCGGAGTTAACTTCAATAGTTACTTCCTCCAAACCAGCAACATGTTTATTAGATCCCATTCCTACTAGACTGTTCAAAGAAACCTTTCCAATTATTGATGCTTCAATCTTAAAAAATATCAATCTGTCTTTATTAGTTGGCTATGTACCACAGGCCTTCAAGGTGGCTGTAATTAAACCTCTACTTAAAAAGCCATCACTTGACCCAGCTGTCTTAGCTAATTATAGGCCAATCTCCAACCTTCCTTTTCTCTCAAAGATTCTTGAAAGAGTAGTTGTAAAACAGCTAACTGATCATCTGCAGAGGAACGGTTTATCTGAAGAGTTTCAGTCAGGTTTCAGAATTCATCACAGTACAGAAACAGCATTAGTGAAGGTTACAAATGATCTTCTTAGAGCCTCTGACAGTGGACTCATCTCTGTGCTTGTCCTGTTGGACCTCAGTGCAGCTTTTGATACTGTTGACCATAACATTTTATTACAGAGATTAGAGCATACTATAGGTATTAAAGGTACTGCACTGCAGTGGTTTGAATCATATGTATCTAATAGATTCCAATTTGTTTGTGTAAATGGGGAGTCTTCTTCACACACTAAGGTTAATTATGGAGTTCCACAGGGTTCTGTGCTAGGACCAATTTTTTTTACATTATACATGCTTCCCTTAGGCAGTATTATTAGAAAGCATTGCATCAATTTTCATTGTTATGCAGATGATACTCAGCTTTACCTATCAATGAAGCCAGATGACGCACATCAATTAATTAAACTGCAAGAATGTCTTAAAGACATTAAGGCCTGGATGACCTCTAATTTCCTGCTTCTAAATGCAGATAAAACTGAAATTCTTGTTCTCGGCCCCCCCAAATCTTAGAAACATGGTGTCTAACCAGATACTTACTCTGGATGGCATTACTTTGGCCTCCAGTAACACTGTGAGAAATCTTGGAGTCATTTTTGACCAGGATATGTCCTTCAATGCACATATTAAACAAATATGTAGGACCGCTTTTTTGCATTTGCGCAATATTTCTAAAATTAGAAACATCCTTTCTCAGTGATGCTGAAAAGCTAATCCATGCATTTATTACTTCTAGGGTGGACTATTGTAATTCGTTATTATCAGGCTGTCCTAAACGCTCCCTGAAAAGCCTTGAGCTGATCCAAAATGCTGCAGCTAGAGTACTGACAGGGACTAGAAAGAGAGAGCAGATTTCTCCCATATTGGCTTCTCTTCATTGGCTTCCTGTTAAATCTAGAATAGAATTTAAAATCCTTCTCCTCACATACAAGGTCTTGAATAATCAAGCCCCATCTTATCTCAAAGACCTCATAGTACCATATCACCCCAACAGAGCACTTCGCTCTCAGACTGCTGGCTTACTTGTGGTTCCTAGGATACTTAAGAGTAGAATGGGAGGCAGAGCCTTCCGCTTTCAGGCCCCTCTTCTGTGGAACCAGCTCCCAGCTTGGATTCGGGAGAAAGACACCCTCTCTATTTTTAAGATTAGGCTTAAAACTTTCCTTTTTGATCAAGCTTATAGTTAGGGCTGGATCAGGTGACCCTGAACCACCCCTTAGTTATGCTGCTATAGGCCTAGTCTGCTGGGGGGGTTCCCATAATGCACTGTTTCTTTTCATTCACCTTATTTACTTTGTTTATACTCCACTCTGCATTTAATCATTAATTGTTATTAATCTCTGGCTCTCTTCCACAGCATGTCTTTTCTCTCCCCTCAGCCCAACCGGTCGCGGCAGATGACTGCCCCTCCCTGAGCCTGCTTCTGCTGGAGGTTTCTTCCTGTTAAAAGGGAGTTTTTCCTTCCCACTGTTGCCAAGTGCTTGCTCATAGGGGGTGGTTTTTGACTGTTGGGTTTTCTCTGTATTATTGTAGGGTCTTTACCCGCAATACAAAGCGCCTTGAGGCAACTGTTTGTTGTGATTTGGCGCTATATAAATAAAATTGAATTGAACTGAATTGAATCCTGGGCTGTGTGCCCAGTATTTTGTGTTTAGTTCTTTTGGTTTCTGTTTTTATTGAGTCCTTGTTATGTTTTCCAGTTTGTATTGGGTTTTGTTCATTCATGTAGTTCCTGTCTTATTTTGGTACTGTCTGATTTCTAGTGTAGTGTGTTTAGCTTTCCTTCCTGTGTCTCCCTCCCAGGTGTTCCTTATCCCCTCGTTACCTAGTGTGTTTATATGGTCTGTGTTTCAGGCAGTCCCTGTCGCGTCATTGTCGTCAGTGTTTGTCTTTTGTGCTTATCCTGCGGTCTTCAGTCAGTTTTAGTTTGCTTCCTTGTGTGTCCGCATCCCTGTCTCCAGCATTAAAGCTGTGTTTTTGAGTTTATTCCCGTGTCTTTGGTGTCTGCTTTGAGGTCCTCACTCCTGCCAGCCACAGCAGATCATGACAGAAAGACTAATCAAAAGGACAATAAAATTAAAGAATGTGACCCCATTAACACAGAGGGTAAAGTAAAATTTTCCATCACAGTTCCACCCTTTTGATTTACTAATCACACTACAGTATATAAAAATTTTACCTTTTAAACACATTTCATAAGCACATTAGACAAACTGTAACAAACTGTACACTCAACTAATTATTGTAGAACATGAACACTTGCACATCACATAACCTAATGAACTGTTCAGTGTAAAAACCCATGAAACAAAAAGCTTATCAGTACTTACAAACTGAAAACTTTACAAAAATGTATGAATAGTTTATGCATATCCCCAAAATGAATACTAAAAAACCATTACCAAGTGTTAGATCCCACAGGTTCAGTTGTGACAGTTTCTCCATTTAACAGGGTCCTGGCTACACTTTCAGTGGAGTATTACCCCAAATGATTCAATGTAGCACTACTTAAAGCTGTGGCGGGGTAACTCGCCTGGCTTCTTATCACCGTTAATCCTGACATCTGCCCTGCTCCCTCTGATCCTTCGGAATGACCAGTCAAGGAGGCGTCCTGCAGCTGGACCCGAAGTTCAGTCCCGTCAGATGTGGTGGCTTACCCCTATGGATCCGTGCACTTGTTATGTGCCGGGTTAAAATTTAAAGGCTAGGCAGAAAGCCCTAAGGACATATATTAGTTTTAAGTGGATTTGTAGACTAGTGTGATCAAATAGTCTCATGATAGTAAAACTCTAGGTAAGTTAGCTTTAACATCTAGCTCTGAGTGTACCAGTAAGGAGAGAAATAACTATCAAAAGAGCTCTTCTGACTTTTTAGAGTCAAATTTTATTATGCAGGTTCAGCTCAAGCAATTAGCAATAAATCAAAATCAATTCTTAATCCTTAAAATCCAGTAATTAACTCAAAATTCATAATTCAAAATCAATTTAAACCAATCATGGTTAATCTTAAAACAATTAAATTTCAATCAGAAAAGAATTACTTATGAGCTGTGTTGCTGAAGAAAGGGGGATGGAAATGTCCAATTTTGTTCAATAATCCTTTTAGGAAAGGAAAGGCTTCGAGTGAGCCGCTCGGCCGAAGCGACCACACCCAAATCCAGTCTGTTGAAAGCTGCCTCCGTGAAGTGGGGAAAAAGGAGAAGTCCAAAAGGAAGACGTTTCTGTCCTTCTGTCAACTGTCCTTTTTATAATCCTCACGCTGCAATCCAGAAATCTTCTCTGACTCAGTATAAAGTCCAAAAGATAGAAATCCAACAGCAAGGTCACATCCAACTTCAACTGAGAAGCAGGGAGAATACCGGCAGATCTGTCCTAAGTCAAATTAGAATCCACAGAGGGTTTGGCTCGGTCCTCTCTAAAGCGCAGTTCTTGTCCGGGGAAGAAACTCCTGCAATTCTCATTTGATGCTTCTGCACATCATCTTTTATAGTCTACATCTAAGACACATCCTAGCTTCCATACATCACCATGACAGACCATCACCCCATCGCCTTTATCCAACTGGGGTGTCACACTTAATCATCACTCCATTTCTATTTAACATATGGGTCTTTCAGGCTCTTTACCATTTTAGGACATGTCTCTACATGTTTTTAACTTTGCTCTTGTTCGTCTCTCAGCAACAGTTTCGAGTTCCTCATTTTACCCTTAGCTCTGATTTCACAATTTCCTCAATACATTTCTTTAACTGTCATTTCTGTGTTACACATACACTCATTATTTGATCCTAAATCATACAATTCATTTCTAACAATTCTATAAATCTGAATTATGATTGTCCACGCAATACCAGGCTGAGGCTATTGGGCAATCAAGATCTCAACTCACTTGACAGAAGATTAGATTACCATTTCCAAACTCAGAGTGCTCTCAAGCAATTACTGAAGGTGAACTGAAGTACCTGCTAAGCTTACAAACATCTGTAGAAACAAACATGACACAGAATAACTATTTATGCCTTTACAATGTGGTTTCATGTGTAAACGTCTAATCCATTTCTTGGTTAATTAAACAAAAATGCAAAAGATGCACAATTCAAATGAGGCAACTACTGTTGTTAAATAGTACCCAATAAGAAAATGACATGAACCCATAAAATAACTTTTCCATAAACCTAAACACCCAAAGTAGAAAGAGCCTCACAAAAAGTTGACAAATTCACTTTACTGTCCATATGTAGTAATATCACAGTATTACTCCCCTTCCAGCTCCGTTTCAGTCTCCACTGTACAATAGCTGAACCATCTCTCACTATCTGGAGAAGTGTGCTCTAGGTGGTGTATGTGTCTCTCTTTCCTGATGTGGAATACTTCAGCATGGGTCTCCCGCAAGAGACCACCACAAGGCAATGGCCAAGGAAACAAAGGTGATGGTGAAGATAGTGCAAGTGAAGTGTTTCTCAGCACAGTGATAAGCCATTGTCGTCCTCAACGATGTTCTGAGTTGTTCCCTTCTCATTTGGGGGCTGTCCAAAGAAGGGTTTGCAGTGGCTGGCATGAACCCACATTGCTCTTTCAGCGACCTTCACTGCAGTGTATATAGTCAATGAGACCAAGAACAGGCCTTGCCACCTCAGAGCTCTCCAGCACTTCCTTCTGTGTTCTCCTGGTTCTGAAAAACAGCTTTTTGACAAAGTTTGACAGTATGTTAACATATCATGCTCATACAACTCTGTAGTAAGATTTTGATTGTGGATGGGCTTCCCCCCATCCACGGCAGTCTCCCAAAAGGAGACTCGTAAGGAGAAAGATTTGTTCTTGCTCTTCTTCGGATGTACATGAGTACTAGTGACAAAGCTTTGACCCAGGAAAGTCCCATCTCTTCACGACATTTGGCCAGTTTGTTTTTCAAGGTACCATTCATAGCATTCCCCCTTTGGAGACATGACCTGACCCATGGCTCCATTTTACAAACCAAGGAAAGTTCTTCTGGTTCTTCTGGTTCTAGTGCTGGTTCTTCTTCTGGTTCTTCTGGTTCTAGTGCTGGTTCTTCTTCTGGTTCTTCTGGTTCTGTTCTTCTGGTTCTGGTGCTGGTTCTTGTTCTGGTGCCTGTTCTTCTGGTTCTGGTGCTGGTTCTTGTTCTGGTGCCGGTTCTTCTGGTGCCAGTCCTTCTGGTTCTGGTGCTGGTTCTTGTTCTGGTTCCAGTCCTTCTGGTTCTGGTGCCGGTTCCCCTTCTGGTTCCTCTGGTGCCGGTTCCTCTTCTGGTGCCGGTTCTTCTTCTGGTTCCAGTCCTTCTGGTTCTGGTGCCGGTTCCCCTTCTGGTTCCTCTTCTTCTGGTGCCGGTTCCCCTTCTGGTTCCTCTGGTGCCGGTTCCCCCTTTGGTTCCTCTGGTGCCGGTTCCTCTTCTGGTGCCGGTTCTTCTTCTGGTGCCGGTTCTTCTTCTGGTTCCAGTCCTTCTGGTTCTGGTGCCGGTTCCCCTTCTGGTTCCTCTTCTTCTGGTGCCGGTTCCCCTTCTGTTGCCGGTTCTTCTTCTGGTGCCAGTTCCCCTTCTGGTTCCTCTTCTTCTGGTGCCGGTTCCCCTTCTGGTTCCTCTGGTGCCGGTTCCCCCTTTGGTTCCTCTGGTGCCGGTTCCTCTTCTGGTGCCGGTTCTTCTTCTGGTGCCGGTTCTTCTTCTGGTTCCAGTCCTTCTGGTTCTGGTGCCGGTTCCCCTTCTGGTTCCTCTTCTTCTGGTGCCGGTTCCCCTTCTGGTTCCTCTGGTGCCGGTTCCCCTTCTGTTGCCGGTTCTTCTTCTGGTGCCGGTTCCCCTTCTGGTTCCTCTTCTTCTGGTGCCGGTTCCCCTTCTGGTTCCTCTGGTGCCGGTTCCCCCTCTGGTTCCTCTGGTGCCGGTTCCCCCTCTGGTGCCGGTTCCCCCTCTGGTTCCCCGTCTGGTGCCGGTTCCCCCTCTGGTGCCGGTTGTCCCTCTGGTTCCCCCTCTGGTTCCCCGTCTGGTTCCCCGTCTGGTGCCGGTTCCCCCTCTGGTTCCTTGTCTGGTGCCGGTTCCCCCTCTGGTTCCCCGTCTGGTTCCTTGTCTGGTGCCGGTTCCCCCTCTGGTGCCGGTTCCCCCTCTGGTTCCCCCTCTGGTTCCTCTTCTTCTGGTGCCGGTTCCCCCCTCTGGTTCCTCTGGTGCCGGTTCCCCCTCTGGTGCCGGTTCCCCCTGTGGTGCCGGTTCCCCCTTTGGTTCCTCTGGTGCCGGTTCCCCTTCTGGTTCCGGTTCTTCTTCTGGTGCCGGTTCCCCCTCTGGTTCCTCTGGTGCCGGTTCCCCCTCTGGTTCCTCTGGTGCCGGTTCCCCCTCTGGTTCCGGTTCCCCCTCTGGTTCCCCGTCTGGTGCCGGTTCCCCCTCTGGTTCCCCCTCTGGTTCCTTGTCTGGTGCCGGTTCCCCCTCTGGTTCCCCCTCTGGTGCTGGTTCCCCCTCTGGTTCCTCTGGTGCCGGTTCTTCTTCTGGTGCCGGTTCCCCCTCTGGTTCCTCTTCTTCTGGTGCCGGTTCCCCCTCTGGTTCCTCTGGTGCCGGTTCACCCTCTGGTTCCTCTGGTGCCGGTTCCCCCTCTGGTTCCTCTGGTGCCGGTTCCGCCTCTGGTTCCGGTTTCCCCTCTGGTTCCCCCTCTGGTTCCCCGTCTGGTGCCGGTTCCCCCTCTGGTTCCCCGTCTGGTGCCGGTTCCCCCTCTGGTGCCGGTTCCCCCTCTGGTTCCCCCTCTGGTGCCGGTTCCCCCTCTGGTGCCGGTTCCCCCCTCTGGTTCCCCTTCTGGTTCCTCTTCTTCTGGTGCCGGTTCCCCCTTTGGTTCCTCTGGTGCCGGTTCCCCCTCTGGTGCCGGTTCCCCCTTTGGTGCCGGTTCCCCCTTTGGTTCCTTGTCTGGTGCCGGTTCCCCTTCTGGTTCCTCTTCTTCTGGTGCCGGTTCCCCCTCTGGTTCCTCTTGTGCCGGTTCCCCCTCTGGTTCCTCTGGTGCCGGTTCCCTCTCTGGTTCCCCGTCTGGTGCCGGTTCCCCCTCTGGTTCCCCCTCTGGTTCCTTGTCTGGTGCCGGTTCCCCCTCTGGTTCCCCCTCTGGTTCCGGTTCCCCCTCTGGTTCCCCCTCTGGTGCCGGTTCCCCCTCTGGTTCCTCTTCTTCTGGTGCCGGTTCCCCCTCTGGTTCCTCTGGTGCCGGTTCCCCCTCTGGTTCCTCTGGTGCCGGTTCCTCTTCTGGTGCCGGTTCTTCTTCTGGTTCCAGTCCTTCTGGTTCTGGTGCCGGTTCCCCTTCTGGTTCCTCTTCTTCTGGTGCCGGTTCCCCTTCTGGTTCCTCTGGTGCCGGTTCCCCCTCTGGTTCCTCTGGTGCCGGTTCCCCCTCTGGTGCCGGTTCCCCCTCTGGTTCCCCGTCTGGTGCCGGTTCCCCATCTGGTTCCGGTTCCCCCTCTGGTTCCCCCTCTGGTTCCCCCTCTGGTTCCTCTGGTGCCGGTTCCTCTTCTGGTGCCGGTTCCTCTTCTGGTGCCGGTTCTTCTTCTGGTGCCGGTTCCCCTTCTGGTTCCTCTGGTGCCGGTTCCCCCTCTGGTTCCTCTGGTGCCGGTTCTTCTTCTGGTGCCGGTTCCCCCTCTGGTTCCTTGTCTGGTGCCGGTTCCCCTTCTGGTTCCTCTTCTTCTGGTGCCGGTTCCCCCTCTGGTTCCTCTTGTGCCGGTTCCCCCTCTGGTTCCTCTGGTGCCGGTTCCCCCTCTGGTTCCCCGTCTGGTGCCGGTTCCCCCTCTGGTTCCCCCTCTGGTTCCTTGTCTGGTGCCGGTTCCCCCTCTGGTTCCCCCTCTGGTGCCGGTTCCCCCTCTGGTTCCCCCTCTGGTGCCGGTTCCCCCTCTGGTTCCTCTTCTTCTGGTGCCGGTTCCCCCTCTGGTTCCTCTGGTGCCGGTTCCCCCTCTGGTTCCTCTGGTGCCGGTTCCTCTTCTGGTGCCGGTTCTTCTTCTGGTTCCAGTCCTTCTGGTTCTGGTGCCGGTTCCCCTTCTGGTTCCTCTTCTTCTGGTGCCGGTTCCCCTTCTGGTTCCTCTGGTGCCGGTTCCCCCTCTGGTTCCTCTGGTGCCGGTTCCCCCTCTGGTGCCGGTTCCCCCTCTGGTTCCCCGTCTGGTGCCGGTTCCCCCTCTGGTTCCGGTTCCCCCTCTGGTTCCCCCTCTGGTTCCCCCTCTGGTTCCTCTGGTGCCGGTTCCTCTTCTGGTGCCGGTTCTTCTTCTGGTTCCAGTCCTTCTGGTTCTGGTGCCGGTTCCCCATATGGTTCCTCTTCTTCTGGTGCCGGTTCCCCTTCTGGTTCCTCTGGTGCCGGTTCCCCTTCTGTTGCCGGTTCTTCTTCTGGTGCCGGTTCACCCTTTGGTTCCTCTGGTGCCGGTTCCCCCTCTGGTTCCTCTGGTGCCGGTTCCCCCTCTGGTTCCGGTTTCCCCTCTGGTTCCCCCTCTGGTTCCCCGTCTGGTGCCGGTTCCCCCTCTGGTTCCCCCTCTGGTGCCGGTTCCCCCTCTGGTGCCGGTTCCCCCCTCTGGTTCCCCTTCTGGTTCCTCTTCTTCTGGTGCCGGTTCCCCCTTTGGTTCCTCTGGTGCCGGTTCCCCCTCTGGTTCCGGTTCCCCCTCTGGTTTCACCTCTGGTTCCCCGTCTGGTGCCGGTTCCCCCTCTGGTTCCGGTTCCCCCTCTGGTTCCCCGTCTGGTGCCGGTTCCCCCTCTGGTTCCCCGTCTGGTGCCGGTTCCCCCTCTGGTTCCTTGTCTGGTACCGGTTCCCCCTCTGGTTCCCCCTCTGGTGCCGGTTCCCCCTCTGGTTCCTCTTCTTCTGGTGCCGGTTCCCCCTCTGGTTCCTCTGGTGCCCCTTCACCCTTTGGTTCCTCTGGTGCCGGTTCCCCCTCTGGTTCCTCTGGTGCCGGTTCCCCCTCTGGTTCCGGTTTCCCCTCTGGTTCCCCCTCTGGTTCCCCGTCTGGTGCCGGTTCCCCCTCTGGTTCCCCCTCTGGTGCCGGTTCCCCCTCTGGTGCCGGTTCCCCTTCTGGTTCCTCTTCTTCTGGTGCCGGTTCCCCTTCTGGTTCCTCTGGTGCCGGTTCCCCTTCTGTTGCCGGTTCTTCTTCTGGTGCCGGTTCCCCTTCTGGTTCCTCTTCTTCTGGTGCCGGTTCCCCTTCTGGTTCCTCTGGTGCCGGTTCCCCCTCTGGTTCCTCTGGTGCCGGTTCCCCCTCTGGTGCCGGTTCCCCCTCTGGTTCCTCTGGTGCCGGTTCTTCTTCTGGTGCCGGTTCCCCCTCTGGTTCCTCTTCTTCTGGTGCCGGTTCCCCCTCTGGTTCCTCTGGTGCCGGTTCACCCTTTGGTTCCTCTGGTGCCGGTTCCCCCTCTGGTTCCTCTGGTGCCGGTTCCCCCTCTGGTTCCGGTTTCCCCTCTGGTTCCCCCTCTGGTTCCCCGTCTGGTGCCGGTTCCCCCTCTGGTTCCCCCTCTGGTGCCGGTTCCCCCTCTGGTTCCCCCTCTGGTGCCGGTTCCCCCTCTGGTGCCGGTTCCCCCCTCTGGTTCCCCTTCTGGTTCCTCTTCTTCTGGTGCCGGTTCCCCCTTTGGTTCCTCTGGTGCCGGTTCCCCCTCTGGTTCCGGTTCCCCCTCTGGTTCCACCTCTGGTTCCCCGTCTGGTGCCGGTTCCCCCTCTGGTTCCGGTTCCCCCTCTGGTTCCCCGTCTGGTGCCGGTTCCCCCTCTGGTTCCTTGTCTGGTACCGGTTCCCCCTCTGGTTCCCCCTCTGGTGCCGGTTCCCCCTCTGGTTCCCCCTCTGGTTCCTCTTCTTCTGGTGCCGGTTCCCCCTCTGGTTCCTCTGGTGCCGGTTCCCCCTCTGGTTCCTCTGGTGCCGGTTCCCCCTCTGGTTCCGGTTTCCCCTCTGGTTCCCCCTCTGGTTCCCCGTCTGGTGCCGGTTCCCCCTCTGGTTCCCCCTCTGGTGCCGGTTCCCCCTCTGGTGCCGGTTCCCCCTCTGGTTCCTCTGGTGCCGGTTCCTCCTCCTCCTCCTGCTCAGTTCAGTGTGATGGCTTCAGGCCTCTGCTTGCAGCGGCCTATCTGGTCTGTCCTCCTACAGGGGAGAGCAATGTTTAAGTCTCTTCTGAGGTGGAGCTGTCTCAGCCGCTGCTGCAGCACAACCCGCAGACAAGCAATGAAGAGGTGGAGGTGGTGGGTGCAAAAAGGCATAGAGAGATGGAGGTATCACAAATAACATATGGAGGTGGGCCCAAAACCGCCACTCCATTAATTAGGGCATCAGCTGTTCTGCCACTTAAAACTCCGCTGAGAACTCGCTCTCCGCCGAGTTCTTTAACTATTTATTTTTTACTCCTACATTCCCATCTCCATTTTTCCAAACACTCAAACATTTAATTTATCTTTCATATTCAACCATTTTACACATTTTCACTTTTTTCCTGTGCATACTCTTTAACCCACATTACACATTCCAATTATAAAGAAGAAATATGGATCCGAATATCATTTGCATATGGCACTGTAGGAAGGAGGATTGACATTCTTACCTCCCTGGGATCCCATTTTTTCCTAGTGAGATGTCTCTCACAGGTTTTCTTCTTGCTACGTGTAAGGAAACAGAAATTGGGGTAAAAGATAAATTTGACAAAAAAGGTAAATTAAAATTGTATCTGTCACTGTCGGGGTTGAATAGACATTGGGGGACTGCCTAAAAGGGTAACAACTGTCGGCGAGCAGGTGGCACGCAGGCTGGCTCCGTGTAAAAGAGGTTAAAAACAAATTGTGTTATTTAACCTAAAGTGATTAGGCCTCCTCGAATGTGTTCTTTTTCTCCATTTTAATTATGTGGAATCTTTCTCACGCGATGTGTTACGGCCGTGCCTCTAAGGCAGGGTCGTTGAATCGAGGCAGCTGTCCAACGAAGGAGTGGAGAGTCGAGTTCGTCTATAATTTGCAAATGCAGGAGGACTGAAGCGTTTTTTTTCCCCCCTTCAGCTTGATCAAAGACTCGTCACTCAGTTCCTTCGTGAAAAAGCTCACTGGATCCTGCCGACAATCGCCAAAATTGTTGTTATGGAAAATTTATTTATCAAATGAGAGACAAGATTCCTTTACCTGGTTTATTACTTGTACGAGGAGAAGTCACCCACACACTGAGAAGTATGTAAGTGAGTTCTGAATCTTACACAGAAACACAATGTACTTATACCCTTTTACGTGCCCCTGTTCTCCCCCTCCTTAACCCAACCATAAAGAAGAGGAGATCCTCACCCAGTTACATGTTCCTGCATAAAGAGAGACTAACCAAAAGGACAATAAAACTAAAGAATGTGACTCCATTAACACAGAGGGTCCTGAGAGAGGAAGGGTGTGTGTAGGTTACAGATAAGGCATCTGGTTTTTACAACCTACCGGTCACTCTATGGTCACACACTCCATAGCTGAACAACATAGAAGTTATAGTAAAATTTTCCATCACACTGTAAATTACTTGTTGACCTGTAATCAGTGAAACATCATCCATGCAAGATATGTTTGACATATATCAGGTCATTGTGAGTGAGAAACAGCATTTCTATCACGAGGTAGAAGCTGCAATCAGTTTTTGGCAAAGTGACTTCTATATCCAAGTTTTTTAAATCAAGGTAAACACTGTCATTGACATTAAAAATGTCTTTAAAACAGAAATCTGGCTTAGAAGGCTGCAGAAATTGCAACAAACCTCACAGTTCTACACAGACATTTTAAGTGGCCAAAAGGACTGGATAGATTATAATGTAACACAGACTCCTAAAGATTCTAGCAAAACAAGGTATGTCTTCAATTTATATATAAGCCCTTCATAAATCATGTTGACTGCACTTCATTTACCAATATAAGCAAAGACATACATAAAAGCCCATAGCAACATTGGAATCACTTTATGGGAGACGATCACTTTTTGGCACAACACCAGCAACTGTTGAAAGTAACTAATAAAGTTACTTGTAATCTAACTTAGTTTACTTATTTCTAAAATTAAGGAATCAGTAAACTAAGCTACCTTTTTAAAGGAGTAATCAGATTACTTTTTCAAGGTACCATCGCCATAGTATTACGGTCATTATCCTCAAACATGATTTATGACTTTCACACCGAGGTGTGAAAACAGTAGCGCGTGCATGTGGGTCCTCGTGTGTGGGTCCGTGCGTGATCTATGATTTATGATTATGGCATGTAGGTGTGAAAAAAGCAATGCGTGTGCATGTACGTCCACGTACGCCTACATGTGTGAACGTGCACGTTCTAACAATCGGCCCCCACTCTCTCCCCCTTCCTCTCCTTACAATGGGTTTTATCCACAGTATTCCTGACTTCGCGCCACTACCCATAATTCATAGCGGAAACCGGTTGTTTACTTCCGTTTGCGCTGTTGTTCACGGTTGCAGGCTTACACACTTGCCGTTCATTTTAACATTTTAACACTGCAGTTTTTTTACCTGGCCTAAATGGTACCACATCGGAGGTGGAGACATTGTAAGGATGTTTTAAAAAGCAGCGAGGTAACAGTGCCTCACCCATCACTTGTGTAAATGACATAAAATTATGGCCTGAAGTCAGCTACATCCACATCAATTACCTTGTTTTTTCCGAAGGTGTTGATGGCGGGGAAAATCGCGTAATTATAAGAGCACCAGATTACCTTCAAAGCAATAAAATCAATAAAGTAATGCTTAACAAACAAGGCAACGTTGTTTTCCTTAAAGCAGCTGTAGAGCCGAGCCAGCGCATCGGCCAAGCTAAGTGCTTAGCATGGGTCATGCAAAGGGAAAGAGGAGTGGTGGAGACAGTCAGCTGTTCCTGTATCGCGATTAGGGAAATCATGCAGTGATGCTGCAGCTATTCTGTGGAAGGTATATCACTGAAACAAACACTGCCCTGGCTGAAGGCTGTGATCGGGGAGACACGCAGCTGTCATCTTGCTAACTGCTACGTGTTTACATGAAGGCAGGCATTGTTTAAGCTTTATGTAGGCTGTATACTGTAGTGTCACACTATAAATAAAATAACGTAAACAAAATAAGAGGCTGTACATTAAAGGAAAACTTAAAACATAAGGAAAAAATACAGTAATAGGATGTGCAACTGGGTAGTATAATTTGGGGGAAAAAAACAAAAACAAAAAAAAACAAAACAAAAACAAATTTACAGAATAAAATAATTTGAAAAAATGTACAGACTGATGTAGTGACAACTAACAGCACAAGTTGAATCCGAGCTCATGTTCCAACTAATAAAGCCGCCTGTTACAGCACAAAGTAACCGCTCGGGCCTAATTAGAGGTAATTTTTGATCATATAAATTTCCAGCAGGTTCTGCTAAAAATGTGACTGACTCCTATGAGTTGCATGATGGTCTTATTCTGTTGAATTTTTTTAACTTGTAAATAAAATAAAGAAATTCTGTATTGTCATTTGTAAATCTTAAAGTCATGACCATTTCTGAAACTGTAAATTTTCTGACAGCCAGTTAATATAAAAACCTGGAAGACAGGTTCTAATATTGGAGCTTTGTTTAAAGTCCCTTACATGTGGGGAACGTCGGAGGTCAAAAGGAAATGAACTGAAACCAAAAACTGATGTGATGCTATGCAAAAATGTTAAAAGTCACAGTGCACACAAAGCTGGCTTTTCTTTCAAATAATGGATGTGAAACTGTGTCACATTTCAGAAGATCAAACAAAACTTTTTAAAGTGGAAACTTAAGCAAAAATGAAGAGAAACGACACAATTCTCATTAAATGAATATTCAATCCATGTACTAATCCAAAGTACAATAAATGAAGAAGCCCTAATCTAAGTGTCTTTTGATTGAAATAAATGTATAAATGTATGTTTTGAATTAATGTAGCCCATTTTCCAGGAGTGTCATGGTATGGGAGGTTGTGGGATTCTTTTGGGCCTTTCTGCAGGCAGGCCCCTTCCAGCTGGGCGGAGTGGTGTTTGCACTCTCCGGCTACACGCACCTGTCGTTGATTTGGGCCAGTATTTAAGGACCAGTGGCCCCGGTTACTCTCCGCCAGATTGTCTCGTACCTCAGTGGTAACCAGTTTCGTTTTAGTTATTTTTTTGGTAATTCCAGTTCCTTATGTTCATGTGCTGCATTTCACTCCTTCCAGGATACTTACCACCTCCGCTGTTGTATTGATGTTCTTTTACTCTGCCAGCCCTCCTTCATTTGGAGACCTGGGGAATTCCCGCAGCACCTTCGTCATCCCCTACCCTTTTGTGAATTACCAAGTGGATCCTAAAGTAAGCGCCCTACTATTCAGCCTTAAACACAATCTTGTGGAGAGTGCTCTTGTAAAAGACATTAACCCATCTCTATTTCTGTCCCCAGTGGCCCCGTGTTCAGGATTTCTCTTCCACTCATTTCCCCTGCATTCTTACCTTTGCCAAGGTTGTGCAATAAAGATTATTTTACCGCAGAGCTGTTTTCTTGGGGTCGTGCATTGTTGGGTTCTCTTTATAAGTTGGCTCATGAGCCGTGACAAGGAGTTAGGCAAATGTCTCCATCTGTCACAATAAAAGATGTGATACCACTAAACACTGAACAAGCACTTATGCTGGGAGTCTTGAAGAAGCAAAGCTTGTTAGAACTACAGTGCTCAAAAAATTAAAGGAACACTTTTTAATCAGAGTATATCATCGAGTCAGTTAAACTTTTGGGATACTGATCTGGTCAGTTAAGTAGCAGAGGGGGTTGTTAATCAGGTTCAGCTGCTTTGGTGTAATCTACTAGAGGGGCAACAACCCCATAAAACAGGAATGGTTGTTACAAGTGGAGGTTGCTGACATTTTTCCATACTTATCTTTTCTGGTTGTTTTTTGTCTAGTTTTGTATTTGGCAAGGGTCAGTGTCACTATTGGTAGCATGAGTGCCACTGTCAGAGGTTGTATCTCCCAGCACAGTCTCTAGAGCATGGAGGAGATTACAGTTACTCTGGTAGAGCTGGACAGGGGTGTAGAAGGTTCTTAATCCACGGGCAGGACCTGTATGTGCTCTTTGTGCAAGGAGGAAGAGGATGAACACTGCCAGCAGGCCACTGGCGTGAATGCCTCTGAACAAACAATCAGAAACAGGTTTCATGAGAATGGCCTGAGGGCCTAACTTCCTGTTCCTTACTCAGAATAATCAGTGTAAGCACTTTGATATCTGATACCCATCTTTTTTCTATGAACCTATCAAACCCAGTCAATCTAGATGAAATCAGTACTGTACACATCTGTTGAACCATTAAGTAATATTATCTCTATCATTAATATGAATATTAAATTATATCTAATGTGTTTATTAATATGAACTCACTAAAAGCTTCTCACAGACTAACAATTAATGTTAAAGCTGGAATGAATTGAGCTCACCCACCCACTTACTGACACACACATATACACCACTCCCTTTTGAATACTGTAGCCTTCATTTGGATTCAAAATCAGAATACTTTTTATTCCTAATGAAAAACCTTTGAAATGTTTTTTTGAAAACCAAAATTTTCTCATCAAATCCAACACAGCTAAGATACAATCTTGTCCTTATGCTTAACCCCTTAACTGGCAGCAAAAAAATCACCTGACAAAAACTACATAACGCCTTCTGGTTATTATTGGCTCTGAAAAACACATTTCATAGCCTATTAATCGGCTGCGTCTGGTCCGCGGGCCGAATGAAGTGCATTTATATGGCAGGCTAGACCCGCCCATTTTGACTGACACCTCATTCGGCCAATAATGTTAAGAAATGGGTTTCCCAGAGCCAATAATACTCAGAGGGCGTCACGTAGCTTTGTCAGGTGATTTGGTGCAGCCAGTTACATGATTGGCCGAATGACGTGTCAATAAAAATGGGAGGGTCTAGCCTGCCATATAAAAGGGACTACAAACGGCCCGTCACCGGGCCCTTGCCAGTTAAGGGGTTAACAGCTCTGAGGACCACCGCCTTTGAGAAGGTGAGAGAAATTTATGATGGTAATTTGAAACAAAGTCTACAGCTGTAAAGTTTATAAAGCCCAAATATGAACAGCAGGCGGGCATTGGACGGTAACTCTACATAAAATGCACTAGAAGCAAGAGCGTGTAGGATTAAATTATGAGTTAAAAGCATAATGCAGAAAAATAATAATAATAAAAAAGCAGTGTCCCTCTGTGTCTCTCCTTTTCCTTAAAACGTTTGTGAAAAAGTGAAAGGAAGAACCTGTAACAAGAAACTAAAAAATTCAAAAAATTCCCATAACATACTTTATTTAAAAGGCTAAAACTAACGTCCTAATTTGGATGGTACAGTAACTAGCCACAGAGAGAGCATGTGGAGAAGTTTGACTTAGTGCAGCATGATTTAGTTTGTGTTTATTACAAAGACTTCTGGTGGTTTTCTTTTTTCTTGAAACTGAAAACTACAGTGAACCACAGACAAATTCACACATAAAGCTGCTCTGATTTTCTAAAGGGGAAGACCTGACTTTGAACACCCTCCATATTCTGATGAGAGCTGCTATTTTCTTATTTCTGTTGACATGGTCAAGAATGGTCGCAAGAATTTTTGGCGTTGACACTACTCACAAAACAAATTGTGTAATCATATCCCAGTAAAAGTTTTTAAAACTTGTCACTATATCATAGAAACAAAAAAACAAACAAAAAAACTATATAAAAACTAAATCAGCAAAGTGCAACAAACTTTGTACCATTGCCAATACTTTTCACCACAGCTGGACATGAAGAGCACCATGACAGTGCTGTTATGTGTTGTGTGAGTTTTTTCATTTATTTGTTTAACTAGCACATTCTGAAGGATTTTGTACAGCTGCTTAAACAGCTTCAACCACTGTGAGTCTCGAGCACAGTAACAAACAGCAGAATCTTCAGTCTTCAGACTGTTCATCTGCAGATACAGCTGCTGTTTGCTGTTGTCTCTGGAGATGGTAAAGCGGCCTCGGACCGACTGAGAGTAGAAAGTTCCACTACTATCAGTATAAATAAAAGCAATCCACTCCAGCCCTTTTCCAGGAGCCTGTCTGACCCAGACCATGTTGTGGTCTCCAAAAGTAAATCCAGATGTTGTACAGGTCAGTCTGTGGGATTCTCCTGGTCTTTTTACTGCTGGTTCAGATTCTGACCATCAACACCTGTCAACAGAAATTAATGAGAAGATGATAAAATTAAAAAAAAAGTCATGAATTAAAATAACAAAGGAAAGAGTGTTAGAGGAGAGTTTTACCTGCACAGCAGACAGTCAAAAGTAGCAGCACTGTCCTGCAGTCCATCAACTGCCTGACCTCTATGCTACTTTCTGCATATTTCCAGAGATCAGATAAATAGAGGTGGAATATTTGCATAATTTGCATTATTCAGACTTTGGCTCATAAAGCTGTTGGAAATTATCCATGTCTTGTCTTTATGTACAATAAATACAATACAAATAATACAATAAAAAAGTACAATAAATTCAAACACACATTTTGCTTACTAACTTGCCCAACAATATTAGAAATAAGTAAAAAGCAGCAAACTGTTTCTACTTGTAAGTGTAGCATCAAAACCTACTGTAACATGTTTTATATTCTTGGCTATAATGTGGTGAATTTAAGAGTTTTACAGTGGCTAATTCTTGTTCATTTGAGTTGTATTGACAACTACAATGTATTTATCTACAAAATAATCAAAATGTTCTTAGACTTAAATATTCAAATATGATGCAACTTTATTGAAATAAGCACATACTAGATGCAATGCAGACAAACTCAAATGTTCCACGTTTTTGTAATAAATAGAGGGAGCAGTTTTTGTGTGACTGGTCTATTAATGTCTCTCACTGTGTCTCCTCTGGCACAGTAATAAACTGCTGTGTCTTCGGTCTTCAGACTGTTCATCTGCAGATAGACTTTACTGCTGGAGTCATCTCTGGAGATGCTGAATCTACCCTGGACTGACTGGGAGTAAAAGATAGGAGTACTAGCTGTGTCTACTGTATATAAGCGACCCACTCCAGTCCTTCACCAGGAGCCTGTCTGACCCAGTTCCACACATCGCCTCCAAAGTCAAATCCAGATGTTGTACATATGAGTCTGTGTGACTCTCCAGGTCTTTTGACAGCTGGTTCAGACTCTCTTGTATTCCTACTTTCAACACATGTTGAAGCAAAGAGCACCCAATAAGAGTGTTAGCTTTAGAGGAGGTATAAGGTACCACCTTCTGTCAAATGCATGTCAAGATCTTATCAGTAATAGATAAAGATCTATAGCATAGATAAGATAAGCAATTTTCATATAGATGACGTCATATTTTTAATTGAATGTAGATTATAAAAATTGATAATATTATGTAAGGGGTATATGGAAATGAATGTCAGGGTTGGTGCTTATGTGTCACTATAGGAGAGGTGGGTGAAAGTATACATAAATATATATATATTTATATATTTATATATATATATATTTATATATTTATTTTAATTGGGTATTTTCTTTTTATTTTGTAAACATAAATAAATAAAAAGGCACAGGACTTGTCATTTCATTTGTGTGAGACATTACAGCATGTATAGTTTGTTTTTTTTCTTTTCATTTTTCATTCACTGAAACATTTTGCTGTGGACCACATTGGAAATCTTTACTTAATTTTATTTGTATATGTTTAATTCCGTCTAAAAAAATGAATGAAATCAAGATTCGTTTTACCCGGTTTTCGCAAAAAAGAAGACAGCACCAGGACACCGTTAGTGAGCCTACTGAGACCTCTGTGTGCCACCGTGAATGTGATCAGAAATAGGTCAGACAGAAAGGTCGGCAAGCCTGAACTTTCGCCCCTCCTCCCTTCCTCTCTGCCCCCGCCTCTCTCTCTCTCCTGCTCCTCCTCCTGTTCCTCCTCCTGCTCCTCCCCCTGCTCCTCCTCCTGCTCCTCCTCCTCCTCAGTTAGGGTTTTGTGTTTAATTCTTCTGAGGAAAAAGAAAAATTAAAAAATGAAATTGTAAATTAAAAAAATATAATTGAAAATAAAAGCAAATAAAATAAATAAAAAGAAGAAAAGCAAATGAAAATATATAAGCAAGAAAAAATAAAAGTAAATGACAAAAACTAAAAAGTAAATGAAAACTAAAAAAATGAAAGCAAATAAAATTGAAAATTAAAAAATAAAATTGAAAATTAAAAAATAAAATTGAAAATTAAAAAATAAAATTGTAAATGTAAAAATAAAATTGTAAATTAAAATTTAAAAAGTAAACTAAAAATTAAATTTTTAAAAAGTAAAATAAAAGTAAATTAGTGAAATCATCTGTTTTTTAAAAAAAGTTTTCGGTTTTTCTAGTTCCACTAAAAACCTACCCCTCCCTCCTCCCTCCTCCCTCCTCCCTCCTCCCTCCTATGTTGAGCCGCTTTGAGATGTCGAGCCGCTTTGAGATGTTATCCACCTCTCTGTATTACAGTGTATTACGGTATTGAAAAAAGAAAACCAATACTTTAGACTTCAGTGGGGCCCCACCTATGCCCCTATTCAGGGCCTCTCTTTTGACGGTAACACCTCTGTTTGCTTTAGGTAAGATACAGAAAAATAACGGTCACCGAACCTCTTTAGCTTGTTGTACGCATCTTTTTTTGTAAGATAAGTACCCCCCACACCTCTTTTTTACTACCACCCCCTAAAAAAAAAAAAAAAAAAAGGTCTTACATAACTTCATAACAAGTATAAATGAGCAGCCTTTTGCATGAAAATACCTCTTTGAAAATCTGAAATTTTTTCAGCTCCTCTAAGCAACATCATCTGTAACCATGGCATCAACAGCGCGCAAACTGAAAATTATCAGTGAAACGCCTGTTTCAAATTACCGAGCTTATGGCGAACCGCCTGCAAAAAGAAGCCTGTGTGTCTACCGTGTTCAGTTTCCAGCGGATGAAAAATTCGACGATCATTGGAGCCTACCAAACGGGGAGACGTGGGGCTTCAGTTTTAAAAGCCTGACCAACGAGCTCTTGATTTATCAACTTAAGGCTGGAGAAACCTATGGACCAGGCACGACCACAGTCACCGTCACCGCAACCGACTGGGCTGTTTTAAGTTTAATCGTTCATCCGGAAATTCGTCGCAGCATGACCATGTTTCCCTGTAAGGAGACTCACAGCCGACGTGAAGAACCAGAGCCACCTGCAAAAGACCAGGCCACCCAGACAGATTTCGGCGAGATTAAACAAGAAAAGGACGATGATGATGACCGTCCTTTGGTGATCGCCGAAAGAGGAGAACATCAGAGCACACGGCCATCTCTCACCGGTACTGTGACCTTTAGCTTCTGGGAGACCAGAAAATCAGCATTCGGTAGATGGTATTTTAAGGCTTGTAGACAGATTACAGAACAAAATGATGATCTGTTTTTATTAGACATTTACAGTTCGCAGTCTGACATGATTCACAATGTACTGTGTATTCCTCTGTTAGAGTGGATGAAGATTATGGACTTGAAAACCTCAAAAATTGATGAACTATTTAATATTTCACAAAGACAACAACAAAATGCTGTTTTTATTAAGAAAAAACTATAATTCTGTAAAAACAGAGCCCCTCCTACCAGCTTCGAAATCCCCTCCCTCTTTCTCCCTCCCACCCTTTAAAAGCACCCTCGCTGACTCATTTTTCTGTAAAACACAACCATGGACAGTCACGACAACACACAGAACCGGTCTCCGAACGCCTCAACCATCCTGCGGCCTGCAGACCCTGAAACTGAGTCTGAATTAGCCGTGGATTGGTCTCCGCCCGGTTGGAACGATCGGTCGGATGACCATCTCTGGCAAAGCCTTGGAGACGAGGCTCTCTCGGGCGATTTGCAGGTCACAGAGACCGCTGGGCGGTTACCAGCGCCGGTTCTCGACTTACTGAAACTCACATTAAAGACTGTTCTGAATCTGGTCATACAAAAGCACATGCATGAGATATGCGAGGGATGCAAGGTGTTTCACCCTTCTCAGAGGAGACACTCCTGTCTTTATCCTCCTGAACGACATTATTTTTTCAGGTATTTTGAGGACTTAACAAAAAGATTTTGGAACGGTCATTTCATCGACACTCTATTGAAAATCCTCCGTTTGGAAGGATTTACACCCGACCGTGTTCGCCTAATGGGGGCTGCCGAAGCGTATTTGTACGAGCTTCGAGAAGCCAAAGACATTTTCCAGGCTCTTTCAGAATTTGAAGATACCGTTGTTGATGTGAAACGAACATTTGTAGACCGAATCTTAAATGAAAATTATCTTTTGTGGGTTGAATCTGACTTATCACTCATGCCGTCTACTTAAAAATAATAAATGTTTTGACTTTACTTGAATAATGTTTTATTGTGTGAAGTTTAGAAAAATGTTTTATTGTGTGGAGTTTAGAAAAATGTTTTAGGGTTTGAATAAGGTTTTATTTTTGTTTGAAAAAATGTTTTTTTTTTGTGTGAAGTTTTAGAAAAATGTTTTATTGTGTGAAGTTTAGAAAAATGTTTTATGGTTTGAATAAGGTTTTATTTTTTGTTTGAAAAAATGTTTTATTGTGTGAAGTTTAGAAAAATGTTTTATTGTGTGAAGTTTAGAAAAATTTAAGAAAAATGTTTTATGGTTTGAATAAAGTTTTATTTTTGTTTGAAAAAATGTTTTATGGTTTGAAGTTTGCTTGAAAATAAAAGTTATGGAATCTTTTAACTATTTTGTGTGTTTGTTTCATTAAATAAATTACACTATCACATTTAAAATGTTTTCATATATGTAAAACACATTAAGGATCACAGATGGCTGAGACTGATACACTGAAAAAGATATATTATGACCCAGCTCATCCTGGGAGCTTAGGAGGGGTTGAGAAACTTTATAGAGCTGCACAAACGAAATCAACAACCACACTTAACAAGGTGAAAGAGTTCTTATCAGGGCAGGATGCATATACGCTCCATAAACCAGTACGAATTAACTTTCTCCGAAATAGGGTTTTTGTCCCCCGCCCTATGAATCAGTTCCAAGCTGATCTCTGTGACATGCAGGCCTTATCAAAGTTTAATAATAAGTACAAGTACATGCTTACTGTGATCGATGTTTTTTCAAAGAGGGCGTTTGCAACCGCCTTGAGGTCTAAGTCAGCTGCTGACGTCACGCGTGCCTTTGCTGCAGTTTTGAGACAAAGTGGAGTGCCTGAAAAGTTACAAACTGATAAAGGAAGTGAGTTTTTCAATAAAAGTTTCCAGAAATTAATGAAGAAGAATTCTATTAATCATTTTTCTTCAGCTAGTAATCTGAAGGCATCTGTAGTTGAACGTTTCAATAGAACACTTAAATCCCGAATGTTTAGATATTTTACAGCTCAAAATACATTCAGGTATATTGAGATATTGCCTGATTTACTGAACAGCTATAATAATACTTATCACAGATCCATTAAAATGACACCTAATCAAGTAAATTTTGCAAATACACCCCAGGTATTTCAAAATTTATACGGAACTTTTCCATATACCAAGAAAGTAAAGATGAAGCTTAAAGAGGGTGACTTGGTAAGGTTATCTAAGTTGAGAGGGGTGTTTGATAAAAAATATGAGCAAGGCTGGACCAGTGAGATCTTTTCTGTGAGCAAATGTATCCCGTCTACACCACCAATCTATAAAATTAAAGATTATGATGATGAGGAAATATTAGGATCGTTTTATGAACATGAACTTCAGAAAGTTAAAGTGTGCAAAGACAAGCTATATCATGTGGAGAAGATATTAGCTAAACGTAAACAGGGTCGTGACAGATTCGTGTTAATTAAATGGAGAAACTGGCCGTGTAAATTTAACAGTTGGATTAAGGAAAAAGACATTATCAACGTGAACCTAAGAAGTAAAGCACGAAGAGGGGGCTCCGCTAAAAAAAAAAAAGATGGCACACCAAAGTGAGGGGTTCTATGTAACTTTGCCATCAAATTCTAGTATGAATGTTTTCAAAAATAACACCAGTTCAAGTTTCAGAGTCGATTTAGCCAAACACCTTGATCTACAAGAAGACTGGCAGGTTGCTTTAACGGAAATATCTTATCCGAGAACATGGCACAATCTTCCTACGGAGTTGGCTTATTTTGAATGGAGAAAAAAATCAACACCAGCTCAAAAACTACCTCCAGTCCATAAAATACATTTTAGAGGAGGGTTCTACTCAGACCTCACTCAACTTTGTGCTGAATTGGATTTTACTCTACGTAAAATTGATCCTCTGGTACAGATAAGATTTAATCCAATAGAAAAAAAAATTGAATTAGCTGGCAATAGTCTGTTTCAAATCCGAACCTTTGCACCTCTGGCTTATATGCTAGGCCTGCCCTCTGGGAATTGGTTTAAGTGTGACAGCATAGTTCCTTATCCCCCTGATTTAAATGCTGGTAATTACCATCTATACTGTTATTCTGACGTTGTCAGTCTTCAGCTGGTCGGTGATTCCTATGCTCCCTTACTGAGAACCGTTAAAATACAAGGAGAATACGGTGAAATTGTTACTCAGGTTTTTAACAAACCAGATTACCTACCTCTGGCTAAAAAACATTTGGAAAATATCCAAATTGAAATTAAAACGGATCAGAACGAGCCTGTGAACTTTACATACGGAAAAACAATTGTAAAACTCCATTTCAGACCTGCAAAAAAGTTTTAGTGTTTTTTTCCTCCAAAATGATCACCGATAATAACAGATTTATACCATACTATCAGGCACAAGCAGGTCATGGATTGCCAGGTTTTTCCGGAGCACCTGTGATGTATGGTAAAGGTTTTGCGTCCATGTTTTCTAAATTGTTCAGATTTGTAACCCCATTTTTAAGAAGAGGATTCAATGTCGTCCAGCCTCATCTTAAGACGGCTGTTAAGAGCATAGCGTCTGATGTGATCACGAAAGCTGCAAATCATTTTACCAGACCGGACACAGAAAGTCAGGATGGTTCAGGGATATCTTTTTTATCTAGGCAGCCCCTAAAACGCCCCCCTGGTGAGCGACTGCCTGGCTATAAAAAAAAAACAAAACGCCAGAAGACACAAAAAACAAAATCATTTGTAACTAGGAAGCGGACCAACAAGAAGTCAACTAAACGTGTGAAAGATATATTTTAGAATGGCTCTGTTACATGAGAAATCAGGGGAATGTACACTCAGTGAGCTGGATCTTTTCACATCTCCTTTAACACAACTTTCGATAGATGAGAAGACTTACACGGAAGTCAGGCCCATTTCAGCTGTGTCTGATAGGGGACCTTTGGAATTTTTTGTGCCTGGTAATAGTTCAAATTATTTAGACCTCAATGACACTCTCCTGTACCTAAGGCTGAAAGTATCCAATGCTGATGGAACAGACTTGGCCGCTGATGCACGTGTGGCTACAATCAACTATCCACTCAATACAATTTTCAGTCAGTGCGATGTTACCCTAGGTGATAGGCTAATTTCACAAGCCAGTTCAACCCATTCTTACCGGGCAATTATTGAGACTTTACTGAATTACTCTGATCACACGCTCAAGACTCAGTTCAGTGCGGGCTTGTTTGTAAAAGATACCGCTGGATCAATAGATTCCACTATACTTGATAATGGACCTAATAAGGGTTTCGTAAAGAGGGCCAGGTACTGTGAAAGATCCCGAGAATTTGAAGAGATAGGTCCTTTACATGCGGACATATTTTTTTGTGAGAGGTTGCTATTAAATTCTGTTGACCTAAGAATCAAACTCACAAGAGCCAGTGACTCATTCTGTCTGATGGCACCAAGAGACTCCAATTTCAAGCTGAGTGTGACAGGAGCCTCTCTATTTGTTAGAAAGGTGACAGTCTCACCAGCTGTTAGAATTGGGCATTCATCTGCTTTGTTAAAAGCAAATGCCTTGTACCCCCTATCACGCATAAACGTCAAGACTTATTCAATTCCTGAAAACTCAAGGATATGTAACCAGGAGAATTTATTTCTAGGAACCTTACCAAAATATGTGGTTTTGGGTTTAGTAGATCACGAAGCTTTCACAGGAAGATATGACCTGTCTCCATTCAATTTTCACCATCATGATCTTGAGTACTTAGCTCTTTGTTTGGAGGGGAAACAAATTCCAGCTAAGGCCTTTCAACCGGACTTTGTTAACGGGAGGTTCGCTAGAGAGTATTACAGCATGTACACCGAGACAGGGCGAAATCTAAAAGACATCTCTTTAAGTATAGAGAGAGATGACTATTCAAATGGCTATACATTATTTGTCTTTAATCTCAGTCCCACCGAGGATACAGGAGCCCTCTCGGCTGTGAGCTCTGGGAGCTTAAGACTTGAAATGCGTTTCAGGACCCCCTTAAACCATACAACAACTTTGATTGTTTATGCATGTTATGACAGCATATTAGAAATTAATGCTAAACGTCAAGTCTTAGTTGATTATTACTGAATAATGAATAATCATCAGCTGGAGAGTATCCTTCATACTCTAATTGGGAATAAATTCTGCGGAGTTTGGGCATCTGATGAACTGGTTTCCCTAAATAAGACTTTTAAATTACCAGCATATTTTGTAGTGAACACCGACCCGAGGAACCTACCAGGAACTCACTGGCTTGGATTAAGCTTGGATGAAGATGGATGTGGTACATTTTTTGATTCATTTGGACTTCGACCCGATTATCCATTTTACCCTAAAAGCATTTTACAGTTTCTCCAGACACGTGCAAAAAGAATATCATTTCACGAGAAGCAGCTTCAGAATGTTAACTCCACTGTATGTGGCCAGCATTGTGTTTTTTATCTAACCAACAGATCAAGGGGGTTATCATATCAAAATGTATTGTCTTTATATCATAAAAATTCTGAAAAAAATGATGTCATGGTTGATAATTTTGTTAAAAGATATAATAATTGTATAAGAAAATGTCGTTCAGGATCCTTTAATCATTCATCATGCTCTCTGAAGACATTTAATAAATATTGTTGTGATTAACAAAAAAAAAAAAAGTTAATAAAGTATTCATGTCTGAAATTTAAGATTTATGTGTGTGAATTTGTTTTCATAAAATGAGCCAAAACACAAGTTTAAAATAGCAAAAATCTTTATTGAGACTTTACTGAATTACTTTGATCACACACACACAAAAAAAAAAAAAGTGAAGTCATCTCTGTCTCATGGGAAAGTCACCCAGTTTGGTGACATCTGGAATATCCTCTTCCTAATCCTCTTTCTTTTATTTGGAGGGTCTTCAGATGACATTTGTGATGTCCTGAGATCAGGAGTGGTTGTAGAATCAGATTGTCTCATATCTGAAATCTCCATCCTAACTTGGGTGTTACCCACTGTGGTTAAAGGTATTTTTAATTCTGTTAATACATTCAAAAGCTCCTGCCATCCTAGAGGTCTCTGAGAATGCTTAACGGACCTTGGGTTTGATATAAATTTCATTAAATCAAGCATGTGACTTCCACGAACTGGTATGTTGTTATGTATTAATTCCCCATGAGTATTCCAGCCACTCTTGCTTTTAGAGTCCGCAAGTTTACGCATAATATATTCAGTGTTTCTCTTAAATCTTGGATTTATATTGCTTAATACGTCTGTAAGCACAGTGTTGTCCTCAATCTGAGGACTTGTCACAGACATGTCTTCTCTCTTGGGCTCTTCAGGCAGGGTCAGAGTTATTTTCTTGGTTTCAGTATTTGATTGTTTTTGCAAATTGAGAAAACGGTGCAAAAGTAAATTAAACCTTTTAATTTTTTCATCCGGTAACAGTTCAATTTTATGCAGTAACTCTTGCATCTCACGTTCCAGATCATCTTGCGCTTTCTGGAGAATATTTTTTGGTCCTGAATGAGATCCTTGATCATGCAGATGTTTAAGCTGATCTTGTGTCATTAAGTACATTTTTTGCATCTTCACAATAAAATAATTCACCCCCTAATAGCCCCTGTAACTAAGCTTGAAACGATAGGTAACAGAGTACTAAGTAAAGGTAGGATGAAACCTCCTTTTTGAGTCAGTATCAGTCTCTTCTTTTTGATTCCTGTACGTTTGGTAGCTAGAAGTCTGATGTTTTTTTGTGTACTTTAAGCTTTTTAATTTGACATGCAGTTACGGGTATATTACCTTTCAGAAGATTAATACACAGTTCCCCTAATGCATGTATAGCATCATCTGAGCAAGTACCTAATAGTACTTTACGCTGTGAGGGTGTACATTTGACCAAAGTTTTCAGCATTGGGAGGTTTCTTTTCACACGATTCGACATATTATTTCCTCTTGGGTATATAAACGCACTGTATTTCATGAGGGAGTATACTGGACCTCAATCTCAGATGATCTGGGCATGTCGGTGTTAAATCAACTAATAAATATCCGTGAGGGGTTTTGGTTGCCTCTTCAAAGCTTTCCATGAAAAACTGTTTCCTTCCAGGATAAATTTGTTGGGCCAATATATTCATCTGTAATTTATCACGGGGGTTTTTAAATAACACAAAATAATTACTGTTTAAACTAATTGTTCTGGAGTGTTTACCTTGCAAAAACACATTCTGGGTAAGCAAAACAACACTCATATTTTTATGGTGCCTGTATTGTGTAAAAAGCCGTACGACTTCGGGATGGTTAGAAGCTTGAAAGATGACATCATCCAGGACAATTAGATGGTTCAGGCCATGTGGAAAGAGATTCTCATCGTCAAATGAATCAGGCAAGCCTTCAATAAATTTTATATTTTTATTGTTCTTGCGCAGTTCATCATACAAAGGCTGAAAAGATGTATATATCCACACAATATTTTCAATTGGCTTATTCAATACACACATTGCATTATCCAACAATGATTTTACAAAAAAGGTTTTCCCAGATCCACTTGGGCCGGAGACCAGACATGAAAAAGGCACTTGAAGCCGATGATCGAAATCCACAGTATTAAACATCTTTTATCTCAGTATCCAAATGGTTGTGTCTGTCCGTCTGATAGCAGCCTTCGCTTGTCAAAAACAACCCTGAATTTTTTAATAAACCTGGAATTTCTGAGTGAAAACTCAGATTTATCACGGACTATATTGTGCTGTGGTACTTCTATTACAGAATCCACCTGTGATTTATCAATGTACCCTTCAACAAGAGATTTTATACTCTCGAAATTCACTTTTTCACAACAATCATGTGTCTGTGTTATTCCTTTAGCTTTTAAAACAACTTTTAAATTTTTGGTTTTATAACCATAACTTTTAGCACCTGAAGAGACAAAATCGATAATAAAATCATCAGGATCTAATTCACTTGTTAACTCCCCTAGATATTTGCCTAAAGGCAGAGGACAATCCCCATCTCTATTAATATATATTAAACTGTCTGTGTCGTAATATAGAACTTTTTCCTGTAGTTTATCTAAATACTTGTACAGCTCTAGGCGCCCGTAAGCTGTGGTGAAAACAGCAACAAAGATGTTGTCTGTGCGGTTTGGTATGGAGATATCAGGATGAACCCACTGAACAAGGGCTAATTGATCACTGACAAAAGAGAAATATTTTACTTTATATTTAGGTGAAAACATATAATTGAAAAATTGTTCAGGCTCACTGACCAGAGTGTTTTGGGTTAGATTGTTTCTCTGTCCAAACTTTCCCCAAAGGCTATTTAGACATAGTTTAGCAACCTGTCTTTTAGCTTGATTAAAATTTATTTTTTCTGGGTCTAAGGCAATCCCCTGGTTGATTAAATAATCTGCAATGTAACTCTGTTTACTGTCTTCATCGACAGCATCATCAGGGTACCCTGAAGCCTCCTGTTTATCCTTTAAAAAAGTTTTCACATAATCACTAAATAATGTATTACTTTTTCTTTCAAAATGCCAAACTTCTGTGATTTTAATTATTTGATACCCCTTATCAAGAGCAGTATTGAATTCAGGAGTAGTCCAGACACCTGTCAGAGCCCGGGCCTCATTGCTGTGGTTACAGGCTGAATCTTGGTTGTTTTGCTCAGCACAAGTTTTACAGAGTGTGAATATCAACTTCCCTGACCTGGTTCGGAAAGGTAATACAGGAAAAAGCAGCCCTCGTGGGGGTTGCACTATGGCTCTTATAAGTCCAAAATAGTTTTTAGGGTTTTGAAAGTCCCTGAATATAATTTTAGGATGCCCTAGAGGGTAATGCTTAGTGGAATTAACATAAGGATACAGAGAGGTAAAGTCCACGTAGTGGACCTTCTCATTTTCCTGGGCTGTATATCTCAAACGTGCAGCACACGTTCGGCCTCCGAACAAAGCGTCACGGGGTGTAGAGGTTCTGGAGGGTTGAAAGCATTTAAGAATGCCTTAACATCTGGGTCATACTGTTTAAGACTATTCCAAGTATGTTCCCACATAACATGTATTACAAACCCATTGTTTCTTAATCGTTGTAATTTGGTAAGTGTGGCAACATAAACATCTCCGAAAGATTTCCCCAGAAAAGGGTGTTTTTCATGTTGATTTGGGTAACACATGACACAGCCGTGCCAGAAACAGCCAAGAAACTCAAACACGTCTGACCTCTGAATCTAAAAAGCCATCAACATAAAAATTTTCAACTTGTCTTTCGCCTTTATTAAGGGCATGTTGTATGAAAGACCCTCGTGTATAAGATTCGTATTCTAACCACTGGATCGATGCTGAAGAAAAAGATTTTACCTGCCTTCTGTATAGTTCAGGGACAGTTAATGCTAAAGTGTTTGGGGTCATAAAATTTGTCTGAAAAGATTTCATACAGGCTGATGCAATGGTAGTGCAAGCAAAAGGATCAATTCCTGCTACTTCCATGAAGCCCTTTCTAAAAATGGTACAACCTTGAGCTAATATGTCTACATCATTTTCACAGTACAATAATGCCTCTCTCATAAAATCAAAAACTTTACCTCTTTTAGTGTTGTACCACTTATAAAAGTTTCTCTGACCCTCTGTTGTCATACGTTCTAGACCATAAGCTGATGGTGCTGGATAAGGTCCTATGTATGACAGATTATTCTTACAACTAAATGAATGGGGAAAATAGCCCTTAACTTTGTCGTGAAAACCTAAGGCTTTTGGTATTGCTGATAAAGGCATTGGGAGGAAACTGGAAGAATCAATATATTTTTGGTTAAAGTCAGGGTCTATGAAACTGATAACTTTAGATCCTTGCATTATTATGTTTGGTTTAAGACCCTGTCGAGCCATTACAGATAATATTAAATAGCCATCGAACCCTTTAGAATTATGAGCAATGAGAACACTATCCTTGAAATAAGGTCTTCTAAAATGGAGTAAGAAAGCTTCAACACAATTGCAACCTTTAGCAAACCACTTGTGACCCTGATTTGTTTCTGTACATACAAGAAATGGTTTGTGTTCACCAGTCTGGTCTACAAATGTCTCAAAATCATAGTAAACTATTTTCTTACTGTCTTTTGTTTCTTTTTCCAATTTCTTAATGTAACACTGATGAGTATCAACCCCAGAGATCTCCATACCACAGATTACACATTTGACATCATTACATTTATGCTGGGTACCTTTTTTAGTTACATAGAAAACATAACCGCATTGTTGACATTTTTTTATAAATTTGGCAGTTGCTAACAAATCTGTCACCTATCTGTTTTGGTTTTTTATGACGGATGTAACATTCTTTAGACCTGCAGACTCTATTACAATCAGAACAGATTTCTGAATAATAAAAAAAACCCTGTTTACATTCAGGATCCAGACACACTGCACAGTAGCCTCCACAATGATGGGATACAGGGTTATTAAACCCTGTGTAACAGTATTGACATGCATGCTTGGTGCCCAGAAAAGCTTTTAGATTTTTAATTGCATAATAATGATTTTGAAACAGAAAAAGAAATAAAACTTTTTCCCTTTTGGGAGATTGTGTATCAAATTTCTTTAAATCACGATCCCATTCGGTTCTGTAAAAGACAACGATCTTACAATCCAGAGCTAATTCAAATTTATAAACATCATTAAAGCTGACAGGTCGGTCTTCAGATATACCGGCACTTGCCTGGATTTGTTTACCTAAGTCCTCAGTCTGGGAATCATTTAATTCAGGGTTCAAAAGATGAGCTAAATTGATTGCAAAACACAGGTGATTGTTATTCCCGAGAACATATAAAAAAACGTCTTTTTTTACGTATTATTTCATTGTTGAGGATTTTTTTCAAAAGTCTCTTACCACTACCGCTAGGAGGCCTAACAATTTGAGCCGTTAACGTTAATGACGAGTCAGTAAAAACACTCCAGTTTGACTGTACAGCTCTTAGTAAGAGGCTTTCAAATTCAGATAAATTGATATCATCATAACTGTCATGAACTCTGATAACTGAAGAGACATTATGTTGTAGATCTCTGCCCTGTAGTTCTAATTGCACTAAATCGCCATGCTGAATCTGCGCCAGAAGCCTACTTATAATCTCACGTGCGGATGTTAATACAGCCTGGTAATATCGTCCATAGTCAGGAACATTTTCAGGCATCGGGAAATTTAAAATCTGTCTAATTTCAAGGTTATTGAATTTACTACGTGAAACAATATCAAAGGGAGGTCCCTGAGTCTCAGAAATAGGAATCTCTTCACCACCCCCCTGCTGGATGCTTGGCACAGTTGAAAAAGTACCTACAGTAGCTGATGCTGGTGATGTTGGGGATGCTGGTGATGTTGGGGATGCTGGTGATGTTGGGGGTGCTGGTGATGCTGGTGATGTTGGGGATGCTGGTGATGCAATTGAAGCAGGTACAGCAGCAGGTACAGCAGCAGGTGCTGGAACAGTAGGTACAGCAAAATGTACTGTAGAACAATTTGTTTGAACCGAACAGGGATTTTCACAGGGTCTCTGATTTAACAGGTTTATCTCATCTAATAATTCAGATGGTATAGGCGGTTGATTAGACTGTAATTGAGCTAAAGCATTATCGATAGCGTCAAAAACATCAAATGCATTGTGATTTTGAGGGGGATCAGTACTGTTATCAGATGTATTATCAACATGTGAAGAGCTTAAAGAGTTCACAGAATCAATAACAGGATTGGATTGACTAGTGTTCTCTCTATTTTCACCCCCTAAGCTAAGCTGCATTAAATCTCTAAAATAATCATTATTAGACATTTTAATGTTGTTAAATCAAAACACAGTCCAAAACAAAACAAAAAACAAAAACAAAACAAAAAGTTTAGGTCACTTTTTCAGACATAAGTGATTTAATAAGTTTAATAACTCTAACAAGAGTGTAAATATTTTACGAAGAACTTGGGTGTATTCGCGTCTGGACCTCCTCTCATTTCTCCGCCTCCTTCTGCGTATTGGTCTGCATGCTCCAGTCACACTTTTGGCTCCTGAAAGATAGATTTTTAAAAAATAATAAAACAAAACATAGTTAACATTCTCACCTATCTTTAATACTTATGTGGGGTAAATGGATTAGGGTTTTGTCACCTCTGTCAACTGTGAGATGTTTTCCTATTGAGGTAGCACCACGGAGAATCTGTCTTTGGCTGTCTGTGAGTTTACAGCCTTTAGAAGCTGAACCGAGGCGAGTTCTTTTCGGAGAGGAGAAAGCTCTCTGATCGTGAAGATAGCGGTCTAAGTCAGATATGTCTGAAATGGTTTTTTAAAAAGTGTGTTATTTTTAAGTCGTTTTGGTTTTTTTTTTGTCTGAAAAAATATATATAACAAAAAAAAAAGCCATACCAACATCTGACTCCTCAATCAATTCAACATCTGAAAGAAAAAAAACGTTATATGACCTCATTATTCATCAAAAAAGACGTGGTGAAAAAAGAGAAAAAAAAAACTTACCGTCATCTGTGTCTGAAATAGAGCCAATGAACGTGTCATCTAAAAGTAAAAAACAATTTAGAAAAGTAGTTTTTAAAATGATCTAAAACCTAAAAACAGAATTTGATGTACCTGAATAATCCATGTCTTTATCAAAAATCCTAGTGACAGTTACAATTAGAGGAACAAACTAACAGCATATTTACACTGAGGCTCTTTATAGGTTTGTGTGTTTGACAGTTAGATTTTATCATACTTCTTTCTAAGGCGGGCCTGTGATCTATAATAACCTATATATTTTTTAAAGTTATGAAGCTGAAACTAAGCATACAAATAAAAAGTGGAAATAAAACGTAACTTACCTCAAAAAAAAGGTGTCAACATTTAGTAGATTCAGTTGTTTTTTTCATAAACAAGACAGGCTCTGATGTGCTCACTGTTCTGTCCAAACCAATTATGAAATTGATCGATCGGAAAAAAGAGGTGTGGGTTACTTATCTTACAAAAACAGATGCGTACAACAAGCTAAAGAGGTTCGGTGACCGTTATTTTTCTGTATCTTACCTAAAGCAAACAGAGGTGTTACCGTCAAAAGAGAGGCCCTGAATAGGGGCATAGGTGGGGCCCCACTGAAGTCTAAAGTATTGGTTTTCTTTTTTCAATACCGTAATACACTGTAATACAGAGAGGTGGATAACATCTCAAAGCGGCTCGACATCTCAAAGCGGCTCAACATAGGAGGGAGGAGGGAGGAGGGAGGGGTAGGTTTTTAGTGGAACTAGAAAAACCGAAAACTTTTTTTAAAAAACAGATGATTTCACTAATTTACTTTTATTTTACTTTTTAAAAATTTAATTTTTAGTTTACTTTTTAAATTTTAATTTACAATTTTATTTTTACATTTACAATTTTATTTTTTAATTTTCAATTTTATTTTTTAATTTTCAATTTTATTTGCTTTCATTTTTTTAGTTTTCATTTACTTTTTAGTTTTTGTCATTTACTTTTATTTTTTCTTGCTTATATATTTTCATTTGCTTTTCTTCTTTTTATTTATTTTATTTGCTTTTATTTTCAATTATATTTTTTAATTTACAATTTCATTTTTTAATTTTTCTTTTTCCTCAGAAGAATTAAACACAAAACCCTAACTGAGGAGGAGGAGGAGCAGGAGGAGGAGCAGGGGGAGGAGCAGGAGGAGGAACAGGAGGAGGAGCAGGAGAGAGAGAGAGGCGGGGGCAGAGAGGAAGGGAGGAGGGGCGAAAGTTCAGGCTTGCCGACCTTTCTGTCTGACCTATTTCTGATCACATTCACGGTGGCACACAGAGGTCTCAGTAGGCTCACTAACGGTGTCCTGGTGCTGTCTTCTTTTTTGCGAAAACCGGGTAAAACGAATCTTGATTTCATTCATTTTTTTAGACGGAATTAAACATATACAAATAAAATTAAGTAAAGATTTCCAATGTGGTCCACAGCAAAATGTTTCAGTCATAGCTGAATGAAAAATGAAAAGAAAAAAAACAAACTATACATGCTGTAATGTCTCACACAAATGAAATGACAAGTCCTGTGCCTTTTTATTTATTTATGTTTACAAAATAAAAAGAAAATACCCAATTAAAATAAATATATAAATATATATATATATAAATATATAAATATATATATATTTATGTATACTTTCACCCACCTCTCCTATAGTGACACATAAGCACCAACCCTGACATTCATTTCCATATACCCCTTACATAATATTATCACTTTTTATAATCTACATTCAATTAAAAATATGACGTCATCTATATGAAAATTGCTTATCTTATCTATGCTATAGATCTTTATCTATTACTGATAAGATCTTGACATGCATTTGACAGAAGGTGGTACCTTATACCTCCTAGCTTTCTGTGAGCCATGTTGACAGTGAGCTCAGTATGTTCTGAAATCTCACTGGATAACCAAAAATTTGTTTACATTAAGCTCCTCCCATTACATTCAAATTCTGTTTTTAAAGTCTCGTTTGAGGGTATGAACTCAATATTAGAGAAAATAAATCATAACTATGGTTTTCAGATATTTTCTGATTCATTAAGAGAGAAGATTTAAATAATCGAATTCAAAAAGCACTTCATTAAAAGATTCTGTTAAAACGTGATTAAAATGATGTGATGGTTCTTCATTTAGCTTTTGATTACACCTAGTTGTTCTGCCTTGTGATGCTGCATATCAATGCCGAATAGCTAAAGACAGTGAGTTCAATCACAGAATTGAACTATATTTGTTTTCACTGGGGGGACACTGATGAATGTTTTTTTCAATCTGTTAATCCCTTTTTGTTAACAACATTATGAATAAATACCCCTGTTCCTGCTCAGGACACAGTGGAGACTCCTAGAGCTGCTTTCCACTTCAAGTCCTTCAACAGAGTATCTGTCGAGAGTCACTGATAAAGTAATAAAAATATAATAATAAAATATCCTATGCCCTGAATATCCTGCCTGTGAGATTCAAAAAGGAAGTTTTTGCATCTGTCAGCCTGCACATTTTATCTGTAATTAGGACACTAATTAATCACTACTCACTGGTTCTCTCCTTGTTTGCTTTAAAAGAACAAAAAAACAATTGTACAACCTCTTCTGAAAATAAATAAATATATAAATTTTCTGTTTTAATTGTATTAGGTCTGAGTGCTGCAACACTGGTTTTGTATTTATAAGGTTGGCTCTGAGATTGATGAGCTCCTCATCTTTTTGTGCCTCCACTTTGAGTTACTTTGAGTTTGCCTTTTATCTCTCTTTCTACTGTTAATTTGAAATAATTTTTTCTTATCAATTTTTAGATTCTTAATTATATTTACTCCTACCCTTTAATCTCTGTGTGCTTGTAATTATATCCTCCCAATGCTTTCACCTTCCTCTTCTTCTTGTTCTTCTTGTCATTAATAATAATATTAATCATTGAGTTTTGAAATGTCTTCCTTGGCCTTTGTCTTTACTGCATTTTGCTTAAATTTACTTATTGTAACAATGTAATCTCCTCTTGGCTGTTTTTGTTATGTAATAACTGTTTCTGTGTGTAGATAATTTGGGGGAATCTATGCACATCTGAAGAGCCTCTCTCCCTTTATGCACTAATGGATATGCATAAAGGCAGAGGTGCATATACTGTATTGCCAGCAATAGTCACTCATCAATCCAAATCCTTGAACTCCGGAGTTTCAATCACTTAAATGGCTACAGGTGTATCAAACCAAGCACCTAGACAGGAAGACTGCTTCTACAAACATCTCATGAATTCCATGAGTTCATATGTCTTGAATTCCAACAGGGATACTGTGATAGGATGCCACCTGCACAGCAACTTCAGTCATGAAGTTTTCTCACTACTAAATATTCTGCAATCAACTGTTAGTGATATTATAACAAAGTGGAAGCGATTGAGGATGACAGGAACTCAGCCACAAAGTGGTGGGCCACTTAAAATTACAGAGTAGGGTATCGTCCATAGCGCACAGAAGTTGTCAACTTTCTGCAGAGCCAATCACTGCAGACCTCCAAACTTCATGTGACCTTCAGATTAGCTCAAGAACAGTGCGTAGAGAACGTGATAGAATGGGTTTCCATGTAGTGTTCCAACAACAGCTGCAATACATGTTCCTCTAAAAATAGTTTTTTTTTTATTCCTCCTGACACATGGAGGATTTTGTACAGCTGCTTAAACAGCTTCAGTCACTGTGAGTCTCGAGCACAGTAATAAACAGCAGAATCTTCAGTCTTCAGACTGTTCATCTGCAGATACAGCTGCTGTTTGCTGTTGTCTCTGGTGATAGTAAAGCGGCCTTGGACCGACTGAGAGTAGAAAGTTCTACTATCAGTATAAATTAAAGCAATCCACTCCAGCCCTTTTCCAGGAGCCTGTCTGATCCAGTTCATCCAGTAGCTGCTGAATGTGAATCCAGAGGCTGTACAGGTCAGTCTGTGGGATTCTCCTGGTCTTTTTACCGCTGGTTCAGATTCTGTCAGAGTCTGACCATCAACACCTGTCAACAGAAATAAAAAGGATCATAAAACAATAAAGTATCATCATAAATTAAAGAAACATGAGAAATCAGTGAAGAGCATCACCTGCCCAACAGACAGTTAAAAGTATCAGTGCTGTCCAACAGTCCATCTTGTGTAACTATCTGTCCACTGTTCTGTACTCTGCTCTGTACTCTAAGCTGTCAGATAAGTAGCAGGTTAGAAGATGGAATATTTGCATCGACTCCTCCTTTAAAGCAGGACTGAACTGGTGAATTATTAATAGAGTTTTTTCCCTAAGATTAACTAACCTGATGTCCCAGAAGCTTTAATGTGAAACCAGATGTTTTCACTGATTTCTTCACAAAACACATGACTTAGAAAACTTATAGATAAAAATAATACAAACTGCCAGCTGTATTCATTTATAAGATATTTTTGCAATTTAGTATGAAAATATTTTTGACAGTTAAAAATAAGGCTGTTATGTAGTATCATGGGGCGAATAACATTTAAATATATAGAAATCAAATGTGGACATGCTAAAGTACTCTACAGATACTAAGAAAACCTGCAAACCTACAAATATCTATATCAGTGTTTTACAGAAAGGTTCACATTATGATGCTGTTAGAATTATAGAACCCCTGAGCACATTTAAAATGTATGCATACACAGCATAGCAGGCTGTAAATGAAGCACTTCCATTATCACTGCTCCTCCTGATAGATGCACAAGACATTAGCACCAGTTTTCCTAAATGCTGCTTGGGGGCATTACCACTCGTGGTCACACTGCCCACATCACAAGCGGAGGAACTATCCAAATCAAGATATGACACACAATACCTGTTATATGTTATTTATGTTGTACATATTATTAATATGTTTAAAAAGTATTGTTATTTTAGCACAATAAAGGAAAAAATACATTTGTCCTCATTAATACATTAAAATAAATCTTTCTGGCTGCTAGAAATTTAATATTGTGAACTACAGCTAAACACTCACAGGCAGCTGCACTCAGTGTTCTTTAAAGGGAGAGACTTGACACTGACTGCCCTCTAGTGTCCTGAATATCAGGCTGTATGTGCTGTTTTTAAGAATATGGTTATTTTTCAAGTAAATACTGTATACTTGGGCTTTTTATTATTGATCCTTCAGGAACCTTTTCTTTGTCTAGTTTAGTTTTGGACAAATGTTGGCTGTTATGGGCAAACATTTTTCTTTTCAAGTCAAAACAGAATGAAGCTAAGGTGCATAGCAGGTGTATGTTCATGAGGCACTTGGATTAGAAATCTATTCAAATCATCAGTGTAACCTGCACTGTGTTTGTGCTGATTTTCACTTGATATGTGTGTAGTATCAGTGCAATAAAAAAAGCACACAAGCATGATTTATTGGACTGTATAATTGTAAATGTAAATGACTGATCAAAATCATTCCAATGAGATGATATGATCTCAAATATTCATAAAAAAAAATGATGGGGTGGGGGGGCTATATGCTACAACCTCCATGGACTATGATAATGTCATATTTAAAATATGCTGCAAGACTTCTGAGAAATTAAACTTCATTCACACCAATTTTATGTTTTACCTCACAGTATAAAACGACTTCAGGTGATGGTTTTTTGTAATGTGTTGCCATATAAATAAAACACTGAATTGAATGAATAACTCTTACCTCCATTTGCCTCCTCCACTGATTCTGATATAAAATATATCTTTTCAACAAACCGTTTCAAGTTACTGGGATGATTTGCATGCCGATTAATTAAGATGAACTGTATCTGTGAAGTTACTTTCATGCTTGCTGACTTTTCCAGAGTTAAGCTTTGGCCTGTTTAGCCTTTATAACCTTTCCATACAGATGTTATGCTGTTGGATTCTGAGGGAAAAAGAAAAAACTGCATTTGCTACATGTTTTATGAGTATCAGCTGAACACTTACCATCATTAGTTCATCTGTCAGGTGTTGTCCTCAGAAGCACAGATGCATAAAAGCACAAAAGTGGCATATCTTTTGCTGCCTGTAGAGGCGCTCTTTTTTAAAATGCTCATTTTGGTTTGCACAAACGATTTATACAGTCGTTTGGATTGGAGGACTTTTTGTTATTATTTGTTTCAGTAGAAAAAATTTGATGTTTAAAATCAATGTCTATTGATTCCTTCTTCAAGTTTTATTTTATTCACATTGTGTCAAATCTCAAACAGTTGTCTCAAGGCGCTAAAATTCTTAGAAGGTTGTTTTTTTACTCTCCACCTTACTGTTTTGATTTGGCAGAATTGTTATCATTATTATTTTTTTTTATTTATTACAAATCTCACTTTTGCCTGGTGATGTAATGTTAAGAACTGAGCTCTCTACAGGGCAGTGGTTCTCAAACGTTTTCCATCATGCTCCATTTATCCAGATGAAATCTTTACATGCCCCATGCAATGTGTGGGGGAGGGGGGCAGGGGAGTCTCTCTTAACAGTGAAGAGTGAGGTCTGATGAAGCAGCATCACAAAAGATGGTGACGGTGGAGAATTTTGCTAGTTTCTAAGCTAACATACCTGTTAACATGTTAATTTCCTTGTTCTGTTGTCAGAATTATTCCAATGTTCAGTATTTTTGTGCCACATGACTTTACTCTCCACTGGTGGGGCACACCCCACAGTTTGAGAAATGCTGTTCTCAGGAAACGAAACATAAATCAACCAGCTGAATAATGCTGAGCGACAGATAAAGGTTTTAACAGGTACATTTTCAGAATTAACAGAGATAAATGAGATTCAAAGAAAATGGAGATCAAAGGGAGGAGGGGGCTACTTAAGAAATGAAAAAAAAAAGCAGATCTTCTAACAAAAAGGTACTGGAACCCTCTCTGCACCAGTTCCATTACATGGAAAATAAACCTTTGCTATGTGAGGTCACATTGTAAAGAAAAATGGAAAGGAAGAAGTCCTATTAAGTCCAATGTCTGTAGACACAAGAGTAATAAAAAAGTGTGTATTTGGTTTAATGTCTGTTGATGGTTTGAATTACTAAATAGCAGAATAAAGACAGCTTTAGTGTTAATCGAATGCATTTATATTCTTAATGGGTTCTGTGTTAGGGAATAAGTGAGCATGTATGTGCTAACTGACAACATTATTCATGGTTACATTTACATCATTTATGTCTTGAGTATTTGTGCAGGTCTGTTGGCAGTTTGTATCACTGTGTGGTGGCCACATATATGCACATTTCACACCAGAATGCCCCAAGCTCTTATTGCGAAGAGAGAGACCGGAATAGATAGGGAAAAGGCGGGAGAGAGAGGCCTGGGATAAAAGGGCTTGACTCCTCCTTTTGCAGGAGTTATATTTGGAGTTGTAGTTTGTTGTGAGTTTACCTAATAAAGCTGAGACTACATACCTGCTCGTGTCTCCTTCCACCGACTCCTACATTGGTGACCCCGACTAAAGAACATGTCTGCTGACGACAGCTCAGCGGCCGCTGTTTCCTCACCAGCCGCCGCCGTTTCCTCTCCAGCCGCCGCCGTTTCTCCCGCTATTTTTGCGGCCACGGTCAAGCTCCCGGAGTTCTGGCAGCACGATCCAGAGCCTTGGTTCCAGCATGTGGAGGCCCAGTTTCACCTCCGCGGGATCACCTCAGACGACACCAAGTATTACCATGTCGTCGCGGCGCTGGACTCTGCTTCTACCCGCCGGCTGATGGGACTGCTCCGGGACCCGCCGCCTGCTAACAAGTATGGAGCGCTGAAGGAGAACCTGCTGCGGATTTATCAGCTTTCAGACGAAGAGCGGGCTGATCGCCTGTTGTCCCTGAATGGCTTGGGAGATGGTAAACCCTCCGAGCTGATGGAGCACATGCTGGCTCTGCTCGGCCCGGGCGACGCTTCGTTTCTCTTTACGCATCTGTTCCTGCGCCAGCTCCCCCCTCCCGTGCGCACCGCGCTAGCCAGCTCCGCTCTGATACGGGCCAAGGATTACCGCGGGCTAGCTGAAGAGGCGGACAAGATTTTGCTGGCATCCAGGCATTCCGGTGTGCATGCACTTTTACCGAGTGCGGCTCTACAAGGGACGGAGGCTAGAGAAGCTGGTGCTGTGGCCGCCGTCGCAGAGCGCCGGAGGAAGGAGAGCGTGCTCTGCTTCTATCATCGCCGGTTCGGAGTGAAGGCGAAGCGCTGCATTCCGCCGTGTACCTTCCAGCACCAGGGAAACGAGAGGGCCGGTGCTCACTAGCAGCTGTGTGCGCTGGCAGCTCGGACAAGCTGCTCTTCATTGAGGACACTGCTTCGGGACGCCGTCTGCTTGTGGACTCGGGTGCTCAGCGTAGCATCATGCCGGCTTCAGCTGCGGACGCCTTGGGACAATGTCACGGACCCCTGCTGGACGCGGCGAACGGTACCCCCATTCGCACATATGGAATGAGGTTGGTGACTGTGTGTTTCAAGGGACGTCAGTTTAACTGGGACTTTGTGATAGCGTCTGTGTCAGTACCTATACTCGGCGCTGATTTCTTGTGTGCTTTCAGGTTGTTGGTCGATGTAGCTAATAGGTGCTTGATAGATGCTGTGTCTTTTGATACCTACCCCTGTACACTTGGTAGTCCTGGCCCCCTGCCCCTCGCTAACATGCTTGCCACAGGTGATGAGTACCAGCGTTTGCTTGCCGAGTTTCCCACCCTCACGGTTCCCACCTTCTCTGCAGCCGTAGCTAAACATTGTGTGGAGCATTACATTACCACTGTCGGTCCGCCGGTTTTTGCGCGTGCACGCCGTCTCGATGCCGCGAAGTTAGCGATAGCCAGGGAGGAGTTTGCAAACATGGAGCGCCTTGGTATTGTGCGCCGCTCAAACAGCCCGTGGGCGTCCCCGTTGCACATGGTCCCTAAAGCTGACGGTGGGTGGCGCCCTTGTGGGGATTTTAGGCGCCTTAATAATGCGACGACTAATGACAGGTACCCGGTTCCCCACATTCAAGATTTTTCGGTTCATCTTGCGGGGGCAACTATTTTTTCAAAGGTGGATTTGGTGAGGGGATACCATCAGGTTCCTGTCCATCCGCGTGATGTGCCCAAGACCGCGGTTATCACTCCTTTTGGCCTTTTCGAGTTTTTGCGAATGCCCTTCGGTCTGAAGGGCGCGGCACAGACGTTTCAGCGCCTCATGGACTCCGTTTTGCGTGGTATGCCATTTTTGTTCGTCTATCTGGATGACATACTGGTTGCCAGCCCTTCCGCCGCGGAGCATTCAGTGCACCTCCGCCAGTTGTTTGAGCGTCTCAGTGAGCACGGTTTGATTGTGAATCCAGCTAAATGCCAGTTCGGTCTGCCGGCCATAGAGTTTTTGGGACACCTCGTTTCGCCCCAAGGGGCGTTTCCCCTGCCCGCTAAGGTGGAGGCGGTTTCTGCTTTTCCGCGCCCTTCCTCAGTGAAGCCCCTGCAGGAGTTTTTGGGGATGGTGAACTTTTATAACCGTTTCATCCCCCGGGCTGCTCACCTCATGCACCCTCTGTACAATGCACTTAAGGGCAAGAAAGGCAACCAAGAGATAGAGTGGACACCTGAGCGGGTGCAGGCATTTGACAGTGCCAAAGCTGCTCTTGCCAACGCTGCCCTGCTGGCCCACCCGTCTCCCGAGGCGCCTGTTGCCCTTACTACCGATGCCTCCGATTTTGCAGTCGGGGCCGTGTGCGAACAATGGGTGGGTGGTGCTTGGCAGCCCCTCGCCTTTTTTAGCAGGAAGCTTCGGGATGCGGAGAGAAAGTACTGTACGTTTGACAGGGAGCTCCTTGCCCTTTTTCTCGCGACGCGTCATTTCCGGTTCCTGCTTGAGGGCCGTGACTTTACCGCTTTTGTAGACCACAAACCTCTCACATTTGCCATGGCAAAGGTTTCAGAACCATGGACTGCACGGCAGCAACGGCAGCTTTCTGCTATTTCAGAGTTTACCACTGACATTCAGCACGTCGCCGGCAAGTGTAATCGGGTGGCTGACTGTCTGTCCAGGGCGCAGGTTAGTTCTGTGCATTTGGGAGTGGACTACTCTGCCATGGCTGCCGACCAACTTACGGATACGGAGATTCAGGCTTTTAAGGCGGCCGAGTCCAGTTTGCGTTTGGAAGATGTCTCATTTCAGGATAGTGGTGTAACCCTACTTTGCGACGTCTCATTGGGCAGGCCTCGCCCCTTGGTTCCTGCTTGCTGGCGTCGGCGGGTTTTTGAGGCTGTTCATTCTCTTTCGCACCCAGGAGTTAAAGCCTCAGTTAAGTTGGTAGGGGCCAAGTTTGTGTGGCCCGGCCTCCGGAAAGAGGTCAGGGCGTGGGCTTCCTCATGTGTTGCTTGTCAGCGCGCCAAAGTGCAACGACACACCAAATCCCCTCTGGAGCACTTTCCCATACCACAGAGAAGGTTCGAACATGTCCATGTAGACCTGGTAGGTCCATTTCCCCCTTCCCGGGGTTTCAGCCATCTCCTGACAATGGTGGACAGGACGACTCGGTGGCCTGAAGCAGTTCCTTTGGCGTCAACCACCTCAGCAGATGTTGCTCGTGCGTTCGTCTCCTCCTGGGTATCTCGGTTTGGCGTACCGCTTGACTTGACATCTGACAGGGGTCCTCAGTTCACGTCTGAGCTGTGGACTGCTGTGGCGGAGAACCTTGGCGTCAGACTCCATCGCACTACCGCGTACCACCCGCAGTCCAATGGCCTTTGCGAGAGGTTCCACCGTACCATGAAGGCTGCCTTACAGGCTGCGCTGGTGGACAGCAGCTGGGTTGACCGCCTTCCTTGGGTGCTGCTGGGCCTGCGTGCGACACCTAAGGAGGACCTGCAGTCTTCTTCAGCCGAGCTGGTCCTGGGCCAGCCTTTGAGGGTTCCAGGGGAATTCCTTCCTGGTGCATCTGCTTCGGGGGCCGACAAAAGGAGCGGGCCGGTTTTCCCGGGGAATGATAGGTTTTTGGCCCCAGTAGCGGCGCATCACTGCCTTCCACAGTCATATGTGCCAAAGGACCTGATGTCTGCCAAGTACATTTTTATCCGCCATGACGCGCACCGTTCTCCACTTCGACCTCCTTATGATGGTCCATTCCGTGTGCTAGAGGTGGGACCTAAGGATTTTTTGGTTGAGCTGGGAGGTCGTCAGGAGCGGGTTTCGGTGGATCGCCTTAAGCCTGCTCACATGTTTCCGGATGGTCCTATTGAGTTGGCCCAACCTCCGCGCCGCGGTCGTCCTCCCGTTTCTATGCCTCACTCGGAGGACCTGCCCCCAGCTGCTGTTTTTTCCCCTGCGAGGGGGCAGTCTCGCCGTAGTCGGGGCTATGCCCCTCCCTCGTTTTCACCACCTGTGGTCGCCAAGCACAGCCGTAGTGGCCGCCTTGTTAAACCCCCTAGGAGATACTCTTGATGTGGTATTTTATTTTTGCTATGTTGAGTTGAAAATGGTTGCTGTTTTTATTATTGTATTGTTTGCCATTCTGTGTGTTCAGGGGGGGCCTGTGTGGTGGCCACATATATGCACATTTCACACCAGAATGCCCCAAGCTCTTATTGCGAAGAGAGAGACCGGAATAGATAGGGAAAAGGCGGGAGAGAGAGGCCTGGGATAAAAGGGCTTGACTCCTCCTTTTGCAGGAGTTATATTTGGAGTTGTAGTTTGTTGTGAGTTTACCTAATAAAGCTGAGACTACATACCTGCTCGTGTCTCCTTCCACCGACTCCTACAACTGTGTCGTTAACACGCACACAGTAATAAACAGCTGTGTCCTCAGGCTGCAGATTCTGTCCTGTTATTGTTGCTGTTCTACCAGATGTGTCTCTGCTGTAGCTGAACTTGTTCGTTAAAGCATTATTTTGCACAAGACCACTAGTACCCCACTGATGAGAAATCCAATCCATTGTTTTTCCTTCACGCTGTCTGACCCAACCTGTTGCATAGCTGTCATCAGTCATAGAATAACCAGAGACCTGACAGGTGATGGTCAAAGACTGTCCAGGCTGCAAAACCCTTGAGTCTGGTTGGATGAGATCAATACTGTACACACCTGCAGAAATATAAATCATAATGTTCTCCATCATTCATCTGATTATTTTGCTTGTCTAAGGTTTTTATTACAGTGAATCCTCTAAAAGCTTCTTACAGGATCCAGCAGCCAGCAGCAGTATCAGAGTGAACATGATTGATGTTGAAGCTGAAATGATCTGGAGCTTGTCTGTCCTCTCACTGACACATGTACCACACCCTTTTATATAACTATTATTTGCATATTCTTATTATCTTTTCTTATTTGCATATTTTTGAATATTTTAAATTAGCTGCAGTTTTAAACAGCTTTTCCTCTTGACTAGAACAAAGAGAAAATATTTTTTCCTCCAGTGACTAAGGTTGCATGTATTGCATTATTGATACCAAACATTTTAAAGGAATGTTTATTTGAAGTATGTATTTTTACCAGTGTACATGTAGGGTATGCATCAATTTATGCCAAGCTGTCCCAATACTACATAAAACATTTTATTGAAAATTAAACCGATTCTGACAATCTTTTTTTTTTTTAACCTTTAGTTTTGGAATTATCTGATCTAAACAGCTGGAGAAACACTTACATGTAATAGAACTAAAAAAAAAATGAGGATAATTTGCACATTTGTGATGGTGGGAACTTGCAGAATAGGTGGGAGTTCAGAAAAATGTGAATTTTCATTAGAAGAGAGAGAGTGCAGGAGAGAATGAGTTAAGAGCATCCATTAAATGGACTGATAACATCTGAAGCAGGTGAACTAACATTTTTACCGTCATCTTTTTTGACTGTTTGTTCACTAGTTTTGCATGAAAATACTGCAGTTTAGTGCTGGATAAACAGCTTAGTTTGCTGTACTGTTGTGTATTTACAGTAAAGCTCTGTGTTGGACTGGTGCACAGCTGCTTTGGGAAACTCTCCTTTACTCATATTCACATTTACGGCTCCTGTGTGGTTGTGTGTTGCCGGTTGAGTATTTGTGCAGGTCTGTCAGTGGTTTGTATCACTGTGCGGTGACGTGCACAGTAATAAACAGCTGTGTCCTCAGGCTGCAGATTCTGTCCTGTTATTGTTACTGTTTGAGCAGAAGTGTCTCTGCTGATGCTGAACTTGTTCTTTAAAGCATCATTTTTGTTAGTGCTCCCACCACCCCAAATAATGAGAATCCACTCCACTGGTTTTCCTTCACGTTGTCTGATCCAGCCTGTTCCATAGTCAGTCACAGAATAACCAGAGACCTGACAGGTGATGGTCAGAGACTGTCCAGGCTGCACAGCCATTGAGTCTGGCTGGATGAGATCAATACAGTGCACACCTGCAGAAACAGACATTAAGATTATCTCCATCATTCATCTCAACATTCAGTGTTTCTACAGTTCATTAGTGTAAATCCTCTAAAAGCTCCTCACAGGTTCCAGCAGCAGCATCAGAGTGAACATGATTGATGTTGAAGCTGAAGTGCTGTGAGCTCATGTGTCGTCTCTGAAGCACAGATGCACCACTCCCTTTTGAGCAACAGTTTTATTTGCATATTTTTAAATAGATTATATTCAAATCCAATATTATATTTTCTTCTTGACCACACTACTAATCGAGTTTTTTTTTCCATTTATTGTAGTGTGACCATCTTGCAATGTTTTTAATACATTTTTAATCAATTTTACAGATATCTTAAATCATATGTAGTTTATTTTCATATAAACTGAATATTGTATGATACAGAACATTTTAAAGGATATTTTTCCCATTTTCATTTAAATGATTATTTTTATCAGAACCAAGTACTGAATTATATAATTTTTTTATTGATAGATTTCAGTATTGACTTAATATTATTAACCTGAAAATTATGACCCTCATGTGCTTACAAAAAGGACAGTTACTGACTTTTCTGCTCTGTTGACTCCTTTCTTTGGTGAAATAATCTTTGTCAGAAGACTTTTTTTTTTTCCAGAAGCTCAGTTTTTTTCAATCTTCTGGAAACCAAATTGATTTCAGTCAGTTATACCTCAGTGGTGGTCTTTGCAGCCAGATTCTTTCACAGGCATTCACTGTTAAAGCTGGTAAGTGAGTCAGTTTTTTTAATTTGGTTGTTTCTTTTGGTCAGAATCAGTTTTTATGTTTCCATTAAAATACAAATGCAGCTGCTCTCTGCTGCTTTCTTTGAAAAGGGTAAACTGGCCATGAGGTGTTTTTTTTTTTTGTTTTTTTTGTCGCTGTGTGTGTATGTGCGTGTGTGTGTGTGTGTGTGTGTGTGTGTGTGTGTGTGTGTGTGTGTGTCATTTTTGTGGCAGAGACGGAGTAATAAATGTAATGTAAAAATATTTTCATAGCTGTATAGAGTTGCTGATTACGTTGTTTAATTGAATTATTTGAAAATAATTCTTCTCTTAGTTTTAAGAGAAGAATTTTAAAAAGAGGATTTAATATAAATATGTATTTAAGAAAAGAAAGCATGCAAATAAAGATAACAATGTTCTTAAATTTATCATTTCTACACCATGGAGGGACAAAGACTTTCTTTTGTATTATTAGGTTTTTCATCTAATGGATGGGTTTTTCCTAGCTTCTTATGCCCTCATTGTTCATATTCACATGTACAGTATATTTGTTAGTGTGTGTTGTGTGTTGCTTGGTATTTGTGCACGTCTGTCAATGGTTTGCATCACTGTGTTGTCACGATGTGCACAGTAATAAACAGCTGCAGATTCTGTCCTGTTATTGTCACTGTTCCAGCAGAAGTGTCTCTGCTGAGGCTGAACTTATTTTTTAAAGCTTCATTTTTTTCTATCACTCCCACCAGACCATGATGAGAATCCACTCCATTTGTTTTTGTTCACACTGTCTCATCCATCCTGTTGGGTAGCTATATATATATATAATCACAATCTCAGACATCTTTTTCTTAATTTTGGACAGGCTTCTATACCAGAAAACAATATAGAGTATATATTCATTGATTGTAATACATGTCTTAGTTTTTAATATTGCTTTTCATTTCTAATCTACTGAAACACACACACAAAAATCACAGATTAAATTTTTCAGTTTTAAAATTATGTTTGAAGCCAAAGACATACAGAGAAGCTTCAAGAGCAAATAATAACTCAGGAAATCAAACAGGTGTGACTCTAAAAATGACAAATGCAAAAGCAGGTGTGTGCTGGCTTAAACTTCAATTAAATTATGTGAAACTGCTCTGCCTCGTCAATCTGGGATTCTCCCAGGCTTTTTACAGGTTCAGACTCCAAGTCATTTGCTAAGTTGGTAATTATATAAAGACAAAATCAACCCTATGCAAATCTTCACCAGTTCAGAGCTAATCTGAGTTCATCTGGATGCAACATTTTCAGTGAGAGAAATGTTTCATCTCTCATCCAAGTGACTTCCTCAGTCTCAGCTGAGCACCTTTGTAATCTGATGTTTTTCTAAGATGCACAAATCCAGTCCACTCCTTTCCCTGTAGGAAAATCCAGGGAGTCAGTCCAGAGAAACAGACCTGACGGGTAATGGTCAGATTTTGACCTGGATGTGTAAACTGTTCAGAATTTACAGAATTTAAGTCTTTTGTGACAATTTACAAAAGTACATTTCAAAACACCTGCTCACCTTTTCAAATCTAAAGACACTCACATCTAACTGCCAGGAGTAGTGAGAGAGCTACAGGAAGTTTTCTGAAACAGAAAAGTACATGATGTAAAACTGCACTCCACACTTTTTATACCAAAGCCACACAGGAAGCCAAAGAGTTTGCATAGAATCAAATATATGAAGCATCCTTGTCGGTTGAACTGGAGCCACTCTTTTATGCCAAGTATGAAAATGGAAACTGGTTCAGTAAAGGCTTCATCACTCATGCACAGAAATTTTACCATGTCATTCCTTTTTTACAGAACACATCATTTTGGGAGAGGCATGCCACTGCACCAGTGGGACACCCACAGTCTGATAAATAATTTGAACATGATTGATTTCATGGAGCTCACTCTGAGTGAAATGAGGAAATATTTATATGGTTGATGTGCTTTCTAAGTGGGTGGAGGCCTTCTTGACATCAAAATAAAATCACTTCTTGTCATAAAAGGACTTGTGACAGATGGTGAATCCCTGGCAGTGAAAATGGCTCACTATGTTTAAGTGAAGCTCTAGAACAGCTGGACCATTTCTTAGACATAGACTTCAGGCAGCTCCATTCATCCAGCTAGGAGAATTCCACATTGAAGCTGAAGTTGTCAAAATGTTGTCAGGAAACCAGCTTCTCATGGACAAAGATCCTGCCAGTTGTGCCAATGAGAAAATGGGAACTAACTAATCTCAGTCCCTTTGAAATCCAGTTTTGGAGATCCCGAGAGATACGAAAAGATGCTGTGGAAGTGAAATGTTGAGATGTTGCAGAATTCTGTTTCCTGTGTTTCACAGATTCTTAAGATTTTGCTCAGGGTCAAGCTGACCTGGCTGAATGAAAAACTCCATAGTGTCATGTTTTGTCTCCATATAATCCATCCATCCATCCATTTTCTTCCGCTTATCCGGGGCCGGGTCGTGGGGGCAGGAGCCTAAGCAGAGAAGCCCAGGCTTCCCTCTCCCCAGCCACCTCCTCTAGCTCATCCGGGGGTCCCCAAGATGTTCCCAGGCCAGCCGAGAGATATAATCTCTCCAGCGTGTCCTGGGTCTGCCGCGGGGCCTCCTCCCTCCATATAATCTTTTCAATACAATATATTATTAACTTTATAAGCTATTTTTTTTTTTTTTTACATGCAATATTCTGACTGTATTCTGTGACAGTGGGTTGACAGCTTGTTTCTATAAATGATTCTGGTAGTTATTCCTCTCGGTGAATGCCATACAGACAGCTGCTGTATTCTGTATTGTTGTTTGACTCTTTTACAAAGGCTATTAAAACCTCACAAATACAAACTGTTTGTGTGTAAATCAATTTATTTCAGATTTCAATATCAGAGGTAACTTCTTGGTGTCAGTGGAAGAAAATACTACCAGTCAAAAACGTTTTTATTAAACATTATTAATGGTGGGATTGCTGCAAAGCAACAACAAAAACGTTTTATTAGAATAAGTACAGTAAGTATAATAAGTTATTGGATCTTTTAAAAATATTCATTAAAATTGAACTTTATATAATAGTGAAAACAAAGACATCGATCATGCAGCATACATGCAGTGGGGATGAGGACAGTGCAGGATTTTGTGCAGCTGCTCAAACACCTTCAGTCACTGTGGGAATCGAGCACAATAATAAACAGCAGAATCTTCAGTCTTCAGATGGTTCATCTGCAGATACAGCTGCTGTCTGCTGTTGTCTCTGGAGATGGTAAAACGGCCTTGGACTGACTGAGAGTAGGTAGTTCTGCTACCATCACTCCAGATGTGAGCGATCCACTCCGGTCCTTTTCCAGGAGCCTGTCTGATCCAGTCCATACTGTAGCTGCTGAATGTGAATCCAGAGGCTGTACAGGTCAGTCTGTGTGATTCTCCTGGTCTTTTTACCACAGGTTCAGATTCTGTCAGAGTCTGACAATTTATACCTGTCAATAGAAATAACAGGCAGATAATGATAGAAAATTTAATTATTTTCATCAGAGGTTAAAAGAACACAAAAAGAGTTTTAGTAGAATTTTACCTGCACAGCAGAGAGTCACAATTAGCATCACTGTCCTACAATCCATCATGTTTGACTCCGTTTGTCCACTGATCTCTGCATGCTCTCAGCAGTCACATAAGTAGGTGGAAGACAGCTAAATATTTGCATAGGTCAGAGGTCTTAAAAGGTAGGAGAGGATTGCCGAATTATATGATTATTATAGAGGTTTTACCCAAAATCCATACTTAAAATTTCAAATGTTTAATCTGAAAAACACTGAAAAAAAATAAGAAGCACATTTTCAAAATTTACAAACAATTTAGTATTAAAGTCTGCCTTGATATTTGGAAAAGGGTGATGTGGTGTAGCATTGAAAGGAGAGTATTCAGGTGATATATATCAATGCAAATATTTAAATGTCTTCCAACTTTATATAACTAGCTGCTGTATGGAGAAAATAGTGGACAGACAGTAAACAAGAGCGATTGTAGGACAGTGTTGCTACTTTCAATCGTCTGCTGTGCAGACTCAAAATCAAAATTTTTTTATGCTATAATATACTTTCTTTTATTATTGATTTGTTTATTTCTGAAAAGGCATAAATGGTCAGACTCTGATAGAATCTGACCCAGCAGTTAAAAGACTTGGAGAATCCCACAGATTGACCTGCACAGGATCTGGATATAACTTTGGTGGCTATGATATGCACTGGATCAGACACGGTCCCGGAAAACGGCTGGAATGGATTGCTCACATCTGGAGTGATGGTAGCAAGATTTTCTACTCTCAGTCGGTCCAAGGCCATTTTACCATCTCCAGAGACGACAGCAGACAGCAGGTGTATCTGCAGATGAACAGTCTGAAGACTGAAGATTCTGCTGTTTATTATTGTGCTCAACAGCCACAGTGACTGAAATACTTTTAGCAGCTGTTCAAAATCCTTACTCATCCTTACTAAGTTTCTTGGAAACATTTAACATTTTACTCTTTTTCACTGGTCTAGAAATGTAACATTATGAACTAAATACTTACAGGAAGCTGCACACAGTGTTTTCTAAAGGGGGAGACTTGACACTGACTGCCCTCTAGTGCTCTGAATATGAGGCTTTCAGTCCTGTTTTTTTTTTTTTTAACTATTTACCAATAACATACGGTTATTTTTCACCTAAAATATGTATATACTTGGGCTGTTCATTATTGATACCTTCAGCTGCATTTTTTTGTACAAATCTAGGCTGTTGAAGCTGTTATGAATGGAAACTTTTCTTTTTATCTTAAAATTTTGCTTGTTAACCATTTATAAGTCATGTGATTTGTACTTGGTTGTTTCCTCACACTTTACATATGATGCCGGTCCTGCACCTCAGTGAGGTTAAGAAGCATGTGGTCTTGAAAAATGTGGAGAAATGAAGAAATGGCCAAATGTTGTAATTATGGTTATTATGTGTATGTTGTAATGTTCTAAAAAGTGATATTGTAATGAATCTGTTGTAATGTTCTAAAATACATGTTGCTTTCACCATATATGTGTTTTTCATTTCTTATATATATATATATATATATATATATATATATATATATATATTTTTTTTTTTTTTTTTTTTTAACCACTTACAAGCAAGGAAGCAAATATGGCATACATGTTAATGGGAAGTCCACAGAGAAAGACCCCGGCCAGATGGTGGGTTTCGAACCACCGTGCCACTGTGCTGCCTGTCTTAGAATAAAGGTTTGCAATTTCAATAAAAAACAACATAATATACATTTTGAAGGATTTTGTGCAGCTGTCAAACTTTCTGCTCATCTGCAGATACAGCTGCTGTCTGATGTTGTCTCTGGAGACAGTAAACTGTTCTTGGACTCAGTGAGAATAATAGATGTAAGCACTGTCATATCTGATGTTTGCAATCCACTCCAGTCCTTTTCCAGGAGCCTGTCTGACCCAGGCCATCCAAAAGCTGCTGAAACTGAATCCAGAGCTGTACAGGTCAGTTTGTGGCCTTTTAACCACAGGCTCAGACTCAGTCAGAGTCTGACCATCAGCACCTGTAAAGACAAACAAAAAACAAAAAAAGCAGTATTTTAATACAAGTATTAACTTTATGAGGACCAAATAACAAAATATAAATGCAAATCTTCACCTGCCCAGCAGAGAGTTATAAGCAGCAGTCCTGTCCATCATATCTGTCTGTGAGTCCAGTGATCTGTCATTCTATTTACAGTCAGATAAGTAGAAGTGAAAGACATCTGATTTTTGCATTAACTCCTCCTCACTGGATGAATTTTGCTGAAGTCAGCATGAGCAGCCTTTTTTAATAACTTTCTCAGTTCTGTCAGCTTCAAGAAAAAGATCACACAGAAGTTTAACCTTCGTCAGTGTCAGAGTTTTCTTAAACAAAGCAAGGGTATTATTAAAAACTGGCACAAAGCCATGTTTAATAGTCTATTATTGCTGGAGTCTATAATGTGAATTTTACACTGCACTATAGAAACCAGTCAGTCAGCAGTGATAGAAAGTCTGTGTAGGCAGTGAAACATTCACTGTTGCTCATGTGTAATTATTGTGAAACCAGCAGCAAACTTAAAGTTTTTGTATGTTACAAGGAAAATTACTGAAAAAAATATTTTGTGATATGTCAGTTATTTTTTAATAGTTAGTGTTTTAAACATTAAAACACTGACAATTGTCAGTCTTCAAACTGAAGAGTCTGAAGACTGAAAATAAAGCTGCAGATACAGCTGTGGAGATGGTGAGCCAGCCTCAGTAACTGACTGAGAGTATTTGTTACCACCACTGTAATTCAGAAGCTGACAATTCAGAAGCTATAAATTAATTAATTAGCTAAAAAATGAATTAAACTGGGTCCACTGTCCTTTCACTAAGCAGACCAATAAATAGGCGACATCTGAGTCTTGTTCTCATTGCACCATAAAGCTGGAATGAGCTTGTCCACCATCTTTCTTTACTCTGCATTATCCATACTAAATGATGCTAAATGTGATTTGTTTCATGAATATTGGATAGTGGGCAGCACAGTGGCGCGGTGATTAGCACTGCGGCCTCACAATTCGAATACCATCTGGAAGGCCTGGGTTTGATTCCATCTTGGCCCAGGCCTCTCTCTCTCTCTCTCTCTGTTACTGGTATTCTGGTTTCCTCCCACAGCCCAAAGACATGCACTTACTGGGGTTAATTGGAAACTCTAAATTGTCCATAGGTGTGAATGTGGATGTTGTCTGTCTCTCTGTGTTGGCCCTGTGACCTGGTGACCTGTACAGGGTGTACCCTGTCTCTTGCCCCATGTCAGCTGGGATAGGCTTCAGCCCCCCCCGCAACACTGAACAGGATAAGTGGAAGTGAATGGATGGATGAATATTGGATAGTTTCCCCTTGCCTTGTCTATGGAGGCAGATTTTTGTGAGCTTAGTTAAAATTAGAATTCTCTTTTAAAAATAGTCAAAAATAATAACTACACACTATTAAGCATTAGTAAAGGCATTAGTTAATACATACTTCATATTTATAGAAGATCACTCCTCCTGTTAGGGCTGGGTGTGGCTCAGGAGGTAGAGCAGGTCACCTACTAATCTGAAGGTTGGCAGTTCAATTCCTGGCTTGCCAAAGTATCCTTGGGCAAGATATTGAACTCCAAGTTGCTCTCCGATGCAACTGTCAGAGTATGAATGTGTGTGAATGGTAGATAGTAAGCACCTGGCTACAGAAGGAAGTGCTTGTAAACATGTTGTATAAGTGCTTTGAGTGCTCAGTTAGAGCAGAAAAGCGTTATATAAGAACTAGTTCATTTACCATATTATGCTATTTATAAGCATAAATGTTTAGTCTTGTTTAATAAGCTCACATATAACATGTTTAAGGACAGTATTTCATACTTTATGAATGGTAATTTAACATTTAATATTTCTTAATAAAAACAAGTTCAGATGCACATTTAGACATATATAAATCATTAACATAACTAGTTGTTCGTGAGTATAGCTGCTTATTTCATATTGTAACTCATGGTTAATTCAGGCAGTTACTAGTTACTTAACTAATACTAGTTAAGTATTTAGTGTGACCTCATCTACAATGAGGACAATCTATAACTTATAAAACATTTACAAATGAAACAAAGAAGTCAAAAGTGTGTATTTAGCTTTAAATTCTGGAGAGAATAACAGAACATCATCATACATCAATTCATGTGGTACAGCTCGGATTATAATTTTCAATGCACACGTGGAAGTCATACTAAACATATTAGCACTGCGAGGTGTATATTGCAAGGCAGCCCCTACAGCTGCACATGGTGTTAACACTAACACAGGATGATCATGACCTACCATCAAAAGCAAACAAAGCTACAACTCGTGTTTAAAATTCCCATTCAATTTATTAAAGGAGAAATATGCTACGTTAACTAAAGGTTTAAAACAACCCATTAACAGCTGCTAAAGAACTTGTTTAGCAAGACTAAACATTTGTATCCATGTTCATAAATGACATCCTAAGGAGAGGTAATGCTTTATAAATGATGAATTAAGTTTTAACTAATAACTCAGTAATGCTTAATAGTGTGTTATTATAAAGTCATACTACTACTACTACTGTTACTACTACTACTACTACAAAAATAATAATAATAATATAAATAATGATAAGGATGCAAAGTCAATAAGCTTTGTCAGATATCACTAATAGTGTAAGTATCAGTTGATGAGGTCTGTGCTGCTACAGGTGTTTGTTGCAGGGACTGTTAGGATGTTTACTGTATCCTGGTCATATGTGGTTCAGCAGGAAGACATTTATTTGTTCAAGTCAAATGATAGTTTGAAACAAAGTTAGTCAAAGATGCTGATATACTCAGCAAACATTCTGTCTCATCCTATCACTCATTCATATTCACATTTACAGTAAATATATTGTTGTGTGTTGCTGGTTGCTGAGTGACCTCAGCATTACCGGCAGATTCAGCCTCGGACTCCAGTGCCTCGGATCTCAACATGGCGCCCTCCGTGGCAGACGTGTTTGCGACGCGCTCCCTACACCAATTGTATTTGTTGTTTATTCTAGTGCTAGTTTGTGTGGCTAATATTCAGTGGTTGTACTCAAGGATCACGTACAGCAGAGAAACACTATTGGACATTGGAAAAGTTTCCCATGGGCTTAGCTTAGACCTTTTGGACCATAGCCTTCTTCTGTGTTTGGATCATGCCAGCTCCAGCCAGCAGGCAGTAACACCACGATCACGCTCAGGCAGGCAGAGCAGCCGACAACGAGCGCATCCAAGACGGAAGCGTGGCAAGAGAGGAGGGCTACATGCTAAACTAAAGGCTAGAGCCACACGACCACCATTGCCCAGCCTTTTGGTAGCTAATGTCCGCTCTCTCGAAAACAAGATGGACGAGCTGAGAGCTAGGACAATAGCTCAGCGGGAGATCAGGGAGTGCTGTGCTCTGATCTTCACGGAAACCTGGATCACTGCAACTACGCCGGACTCGGCCATTCAACTACAGACCCACTCAGTGCACCGCGGAGACCGCACAACTGCCTCGGGTAAAAACAAAGGTGGCGGTGTATGTGTTTATGTCAACAAGCGATGGTGTGTGGACGTTCAGGTGGTGGAGAAACACTGTTGTACTGACATCGAAGTGTTGATGGTGAAGTGCAGACCCTTTTATTTACCGAGGGAGTTCAGTGCTGTGTTAATGCTGGCTGTTTATATCCCGCCGCGAGCCGATCGGACCACAGCGCTAGGAGTACTGCACGACATCATCAGCAAACATGAGACCGCCCACCCAGATGCTGTGTTTGTTGTTGCCGGGGATTTTAACAATTGCAGCCTCAGGACTGTTCTCCCTAAGTTCCATCAACATGTGAGCTTTCCCACAAGGAATAACAACATTCTGGATCACGTGTACAGCAATGTGAAGGATGCATACAAGGCTGTGCCCCGCCCACATTTTGGACAGTCCGACCATATTTCTGTGTTCCTCTATCCAAAGTACAGGCAGCTCCTCAAACAAGCCCCCCCAGCAATTAAAACCATTAAAGTTTGGAGTGAAGAGACTGATCTGCTGCTTCAGAACTGCTTTAATGCCACAAACTGGGATGTGTTTAAGAATGCTGCTCTGAGAGAGGACAGTTCTGTGGATTTAGAGGAATATGCATCAGTGGTTACCAGTTATATCAGCACATGCATTGATAATATTGTCCCCACCAAATGCTGCAAGATATATCCCAACCAGAAACCATGGATGAACTGTGAGGTACGCTCCATGCTGCATGCACGCTCAACTGCATTTGCCTCTGGTGACACGGAGGGCTACAGAAAGACCAGATATGACCTACGTAGATCCATCAGGGAAGCCAAGAGGCAGTACAGACTGAAGCTGGAGGGATATTACAAACACTCTGATTCCCGACGCATGTGGCAGGGCTTGCAACACATCACTGACTTTCAGCAGAGGAACAGCAGGATCACAGCCTGCAACAACGCCCTACCAGATGAGTTGAACCAGTTCTATGCTCGCTTTGACACCCTCAACTCCATCCAACGTAGAGAGATTCTACTACCGGAGGCAACACAGAGCTCTTCACCCACTGTAACATCGACTGAGGTGTGCAAGGCCCTGAGGAGGACCAACCCCCGAAAAGCACCTGGCCCCGACAACATCCCTGGCCGTGCTCTGAGGGTCTGCTCTTCAGAGCTGGCCGAGGTTTTTACAGATATTTTTAATTTGTCCCTCTCCCAATCATCTGTGCCCACATGCTTCAAGTCCTCCACTATAGTGCCCCTCCCCAAGAAAACCAACACAACCTCTTTGAATGACTATCGTCCCATTGCACTCACTTCACTTGTAATGAAGTGCTTTGAGAGGATGGTCATGTTCCATATTAAAGGATCCATTCCGGACACATTAGATCCCCTGCAATTTGCATACCGTCAGAACCGTTCAACTGATGATGCTGTTAATGCAGCCATCCATACAGCCCTCTCACACCTTGAAAATAAGGACACTTATGTTCGAATGCTGTTTATAGACTACAGTTCAGCTTTCAACACTGTCATCCCAAGCAGGCTGGTTGAAAAGCTGTTCACCCTCGGAATACCACCCTCCCTCTGCCGCTGGGTCTTGGACTTCCTTACAGACAGACCTCAGGCAGTCAGAGTTGGTACCAGGACATCAGAAACAAAGACAGTGAGCACTGGGACCCCACAAGGCTGTGTGCTTAGTCCTCTCCTGTACACCCTCTTCACCTACGACTGCATCCCCTCCCAAAGCAACACCTCCATCGTCAAGTTTGCTGACGACACCACCGTCATTGGGCTGATTACTGGGGGAGAGGAAGCAGCTTACAGGGAAGAGGTGGCCCAGCTGGTGTCCTGGTGCCAGGAAAATAATCTCTCCTTAAATACAGAGAAGACTAAGGAGATGATTATTGACCCGAGGAAGAGAAGAGACCAGCATGCTCCATTATTCATCAACGGGACTCAGGTGGAGAGAGTGAAGACCTTCAAATTCCTTGGCACCCACATCAGTGAAGACCTCACCTGGACCTACAACACAGCACAGACTGTCAAGAAAGCTCAACAGAGACTCTTCTTCTTAAGGAAACTGAGGAAATTCGGATTATCCCCCAAGCTCCTCAGCAACTTTTACAGATGCACTGTGGAGAGCATCCTGACAAACTCCATCACGGTGTGATATGGAAACTGCACCAGTCAGGACAGGAAGGCTCTCCAGTGTGTCATCAAAACAGCACAATTCATCTGTGGAGCTGCCTTCCCATCACTACAGGACACTTATAATACCCGGGTAATAAAGAGGGCACACAACATCATCAAGGACCGTACCCACCCACAGCACACACTGTTCACACTCCTGCCGTCTGGCAGACGTTACAGGAGTGTAAAAGCAAGAACAACCAGACTAAAAAACAGTTTCTATCCACAGGCCATCAGACTACTGAACCACTGACTGATTACCAAACTGTGATTACCTGCCTTTCTTTCATCTGTATATATCTGTATATATTGCACTTGCTTTATTATTTATTTATTTTTATTTTCTACTTTTACTTTCCTAATATACTAGTTCTTAAATTTTATTTTAACTTAGTTGCTTATTTCAATTGTTTGTAAAGCAGTCGCAAGTAAGAATTTCATTGCTCAGCATAACCACAGTGTTTTGCGGTGTACATGACAATAAACTTCTTGAATCTTGAATCTATTTGTGCAGGTCTGTCAGTGGTTTGTATCACTGTGCCTCTCGTGCACAGTAATAAACAGCTGTGTCCTCAGGTTGCAGATTCTGTCCTGTTATTGTCACTGTTCCAGCTGAAGTGTCTCTGCTGACACTGAACTTGTTTTTTAAAGCATCATTTTTGTCAGTGCTCCCACCAGACCACATGCATAAAATCCAGCCCATTGCTTTTCCTGCATGTTGCCTGATCCAGCATGTTGCATAGCTGCCATCAGTCAAAGAATAACCAGAGACCCGACAGGTGATGGTCATAGACTGTCCAGGCTGCACAACCACTGAGTCTGGCTGGATGAGATCAATACTGTACACACCTGTGGAAACAGACATTATCATTATTTCCATCATTCATCTAAATATTTAGTGTTACTAGAGATTATTAGAGTGAATCTAATGAAAGCTCCTCACAGGATTCAGCAGCAGTATCACAGATACAGAGAACATGGTTTTTACTGAAGCTGAACTGATGTGAGCGCTTCTGTCTTCTCACTGTTGCAGCCACACAGCTTACAGTTATGAGGAAGTGATTTATGTTCGTTTGAATAAAGGGACTGTGCATTTGCACAAAGGTTCAGTAACTGATGGCAGATTTGAGATGTGAATTTTGTCTATTTCTTTTTGATTTGCTGCATTTTTTTTTCTTTACTTGATTTCTAAACATTGTTTGTTCTTTGGTTTTCAGACTGTTCATCTGAATAAAGAGCTGCTGTTTTCTAAAATGATCAACTGGCTGTGATCTGACTGAGAATTAATAGATTTTCAGTCTATTATGCACCATTATGCTTGCATCCCAATGCATTCAGACCTTTTCTAGGACCCTGTCTGACCCAGGCCATATGTTAGCTGCTAAATGTGAATTCAGAGGCTGCACAGGTCCATCTGTGGGACTCTCCCACCTTTTTGATCACTGATTTAGATTCTTTCAGAAGTTGACCAGTGACACCTTTAAAAAGAAGAAACTTGTCACTTGTTGTGAGTGTGTAAAACAATAAAATTAAGCACAACTTACATCAGTGAAAGTTCTCACCCACCCGGAAACCTTTATCTGATGGAGGTTTTTTTAACTAAAACACAGGCTTCACAGGTAGTCCAACTCCTCCTCTTCCAATTTCAATATGTGCCAATGCAAGGCTGTAGAGCAGGGGTCTCAAACTCCAGGCCTCAAGGGCCGGTTTTAGATGTGTCCCTGATCAACCACACATGAATCAAATGGCTGAATTACCTCCTGAGTATGCAGGCGAGTTCTCCAGAGTCTGCTAATGACTTCTATATTTGACTCAGGTGTGTTAAAGCAGAGACACATCTAAAACCTGCAGGACACCGGCCCTCGAGGCCTGGAGTTTGAGACCCCTGCTGTAGAGGGTCCTTAACCCATCAGCAGGACCAGTGTTTGTTCCTTTTCACAAGGAGCAACAGGATAAGCACTGCCAGAGTCCTACAAAATAATATCCAGGGGGCTAGTGGTGTGAATGTCTCTGACCAAACAATCAGAAACAGACTTCGTGAAGGTGGCCTGAGGGCCCGACATCTTTTAGTGGGCTCTGTACTCACTGCCTGGCACTGTGGAGCCCATCTGGCATTTGCCAGAGAAAACCAAAATTGGCATGTCCACCAATGGCTCCCTGCGCTTTTCACAGATGAGAGCAGGTTCATTCTGAGCACTTTGTACGACTGTGTATGTATTGTAGGATCTCTTACCTTACAATATAAAGCACCTTGAAAAAAACTGAATTGAACTGAATGTACGGGAATGTCTGGTGAGTTTGAAATGAGCCCCAAATATATGAACAACTGCTTATTAAAATTTTTATTGACCACCATGTCTTATTAACTGTAGATACCTTTGATAATGAGATCACTTACATCATGACATCAGAAGAGACAAGAATGGAGAGCATAGCTCAAATAAATATAAAGAAGGTGCCAATAATTCTCAGTCAAGTGCACTAGTATTATTACTGGTATTGGTATTTGAATTAGTAATATCCTCGTTATACTGCAATTATAAAGCAAAATAAATGAACGATAATAAGTACTGTAAGTTTTTGTACAGCTGCTCAAACAACTTCAGTCACTGTGGCTTTCGAGCACAATAATAAACAGCAGAATCTTCAGTCTTCAGACTGTTCATCTGCAGATACAGCTGCTCTCTGCTGTTGTCTCTGGAGATGGTAAACCGGCCTTGAACTGACTGAGAATAATAGATGCTACTACTGCTATACATGCTCGCAACCCACTCCAGCCCTTTTCCAGGAGCCTGTCTGACCCAGGCCATCCAGTAGCTGCTGAATGTGAATCCTGAGGCTGTACAGGTCAGTCTGTGGGATTCTCCCGGCCTTTTAATCACAGGTTCAGACTCAGTCAGAGTCTGACCATCAACACCTGTGAAATCAAAAGAAAGTCATTTTAATTCAAGCTCTAACTTGATGAAGACAAATAATTCTAATAATAATAAAAATAATAATATGTTTTCACCTGCCCAGCAGAGAGCTAAAAGCAGCAGTCCTGTGCTACAGTCCATCATATCAAACTGTGTGTTCACTGACCTTCACTCTCTCTGCAGCCTGATAAGTGAGTGAAAGACATCTGAGTTTTGCATTGACTCCTCCTCACTGTGTGGACTGACTTGAAATGAGTGTGTTTGCATCTCATATGTGTTAATAACTTAGTTCTGTCAGCGACAAGAAAAACACAGCACACAGAAACCAAAAAGACACAAAATATACAATTCTGAATGTACTTAATATGTCTCAGAGTTTTTTTTTTTTTTCTTAAATAACAAAGCAGACATTGTTTGTACTGGCGTATCAACAAAAAACTGGCATGGTACAAATACTTAATTACTGTACTTAAAGAGAATTTTCAGCCATCTGAAGATGCTTTACTTGAGTATTTATTTGCATTTTTCTGACTACATTTTACTACAGTTTTACACAAATATCTGTACTTTCTACTCCTTATATTTTAAAAACAGACTCATTACTTTAGGTTTAACACATTTGAGGGAAGTTTTGATTTCAGATCACTGCACCTTCAAACTTCAAACCAATCTGAGACTAAATGGAGGAACAATTACACATAAAAGCCAATATTATTGGTGTATCCATCTCCAGGGTTTATTGCATACAAAGAGATGAAAGAGGTAAAACCATATAATCCATGCATCAATTATAGTGCTAAACTCAGGGGTTAAAGTGGGTCCAAGCATCTGCACATGTCTGCAAGTTGTGGTCGCTGTACTTCAGCATCTAGCTAGCGCAACACATGAGGAGCATAAATGAAGCAATTTCAAATGCAACATTTCCGCTGGACAGATATCAGCAAACACACAAACTGTTTGCATGCAGATTGTCACACTGTGTATCTGCTAGCTAAAGGTCCAGGTCCTGTAAGTCCCAGAGGGAGAAAAGAATGAGAGATAACTTCACTTAGAGATGGAGAAAGAGAAGAGGAGGACAGGAAAGGATGAAGAGAGGTTACATTTAAAGGTAAGGACTGCTCAGTGATATCTGATGAACTGGAAATTTAAAGCTTACATGTAATGTCCTCATTTTCAAATCTGCTGAAGTTATGTATTTTTATAATGTAAAATGTCCTACAACACAAACTGAGTTACAATAACTTCATGTTATTCATAGATTGCATGAAAATACTGCAGTTTAGTGCAGGATAAACAGGTTAGTTTGCTGTACTGTTGTGTATTTACAGTAAAGCTCTGTGTTGGACTGGTGCCCAGCTGCTGTGGGAAACTCTCCATTACTCATATGCACATTTATGGCTCCTGTGTGGTTGTGTATTACTGGTTGCTTGGTATTTGTGCAGGTCTGTCAGTGGTTCGTATCACTGTGCGGTGACGTGCACAGTAACGAACAGCTGTGTCCTCAGGCTGCAGATTCTGTCCTGTTATTGTTACTGTTTGAGCAGTGATGCTGATGCTGAACTTGTTCTTCAAAGCATCATTTTTGTCAGTGCTCCCACCACCCCAAATAATGAGAATCCACTCCACTGGTTTTCCTTCACGTTGTCTGATCCAGCCTGTTCCATATTCAGTCACAGAATAACCAGAGACCTGACAGGTGATGGTCAGAGACTGTCCAGGCTGCACAGCCATTGAGTCTGGCTGGATGAGATCAATACAGTACACACCTGTGGAAACAGACATTAAGATTATCTCCATCATTCATCTCAACATTCAGTGTTTCTACAGTTCATTAGTGTAAATCCTCTAAAAGCTCCTCACAGGTTCCAGCAACAGCATCAGAGTGAACATGATTGATGTTGAAGCTGAAGTGCTGTGAGCTCATTTGTCGTCTCACTGAAGCACAGATGCACCACTCCCTTTTGAGCAACAGTTTTATTTGCATATTTTTAAATAGATTATATTTATATCCAATATTATATTTTCTTCTTGACCGCACTACTAATCGAGTTTTTTTTTTTTTTTGTTGCATTTATTGTAGCGTGACCATCTTGCAATGTTTTAAATTAATTTTTAATTAATTTTACAGATATCTTAAATCATTTGTAGTTTATTTTATGTAAACTGGATATTATATGATACAGAACCTTTTGAAGGGTATTTTTCCCATTTTTGTGATGTCATTTTTGTGGGCAGAGACGGAGTAATAAATGTAAGCACTCATATAGTAAGAGCAACACACTCCAGTCCTGCCCTACATTTTCATGTTACACTATAATGTAGAAATATTTTCATAGCTGTATAGAGTTGCTGATTATTTTGTTTACTTGAATAATTTGCAAATAATTATTCTCTTAGTTTTAAGAAAAGAATGATTCTGCAGGTTATAAAAAAAGAGAATTTCATATAAATATGTCCTTAAGAAATGAAAGCATGTAAAGACAGTGAACAATGTTCTTAAATTTATCATTTATTCATGTTATGGATGGGTTTTTCCAGGCGTCTTATGCCTTCATTGTTCATATTCACATGTACAGTATATTTGTTGTGTATTTGTGCAGGTCTGTCAGTGGTTTGTATCACTGTGCCTCTCGTGCACAGTAATAAACAGCTGTGTCCTCAGGCTGCAGATTCTGTCCTGTTATTGTCACTGTTCCAGCAGAAGTGTCTCTGCTGATATTGAACTTGTTTTTTAAAGCATCATTTTTGCTATCGCTCCCACCAGCCCACATGATGAGAATCCACTCCATTTGTTTTCCGTCACGCTGTCTCATCCATGCTGTTGGGTAGCTAGTCAAAGAATAACCAGAGACCCGACAGGTGATGGACAAAGACTGTCCAGGCTGAACAACCATTGAGTCTGGCTGAATGAGATCAATACTGTACACACCTGTGGAAACAAATCAACATTATTGTCATTACTCATTTGATTGTTTGACAATACTATTGAATTTACTTTGTGAAGTTTCTCACAGGATCCCGCTGTTAGCAGCAACATCAGTGGTACAAAGAACATGGTTGATCTTGAAGCTGAACTGAGCTCTTCTGTCCTCTCACTGATGCAGTCGCACTTTACTTCAATTATGAGGAAGTGCTTGATGGTTATTTGAATGAAGGAACTTTGCATTTACACATATGTGTGAAATATGTGTATTTTTGTCTAATTTGAATAAAGGGAGTGTTTTTGTATTTCATTAATTAATTTGGAAGTTCAGTGATAGTCAAGTAGATTCTTTTGACTGACATAAACGTTGGTTGGTTTGAACATGTTAGAATTGTTTAATACTTACATTGTAAAATATATATTTTTATCATGTGATATCACTGCAGTAAAAGCTGCAATTACAGTAAAGTATTACTATAGAATATGTTATGCCTGACACTGTACATGAACACCTAAACTTGTTTTAAAGTTAGTTTCTCATTAATGTAAGGGTAAACGTCTTGTCTTTGTTTATGGTGGTCTAAGAGCTCCTCCACTGGTGATGTCATGCTTTACATGTTTAGACACTGCAGGGTTTTTGTTCAGGTTTGTTGATGGTTTGTGTTACTGTGGCTCTCTGGCGCAGTAATATACACCAGAGTCTTCAGGCTGCAGATTTTGTCCTTTTAAAGTCACTGTGTTGCTGGAAGAGTCTAATTCAACACTGAACTTGTTGTCTAGTGAATCTTTGACATCACTGTCTGTACTGAGCCACTCCAGTCCTTTCCCTGCAGGCTGTCTGATCCAAGCTGTGTAGTCATCATTCACAGAATAAGAGACCTGACAGGTGATGGTCAGCTGTTGACCCGGCTTCACTGACATGGAGGCTGGCTGTGTCAGCTGTTCACACTTCACACCTGTTAAAAAAGAAAATGTTTTGTGATAAATTATCAAGTGACACTACAAAAGAAGGACTGATCACTATTACAAATATAAATGGACTCACATCCAGCTGCCAAGAGCAGTAACAGAGCTACAGAAAACATGGTTTTTGGTGAGCAGGATGTGCTGTAAACACCACTTCATGGCCATGAAGGAATTATAGCTGAGCAACAGAGGAAGTCAGTGAGTTTGCATAGAATCAAATATTTAAAGCATCAGTGATGGGAACTGGAACAAATGTGTATATATATATATATATATATATATATATATATATATATATATATATATATATATATATATATATATATATATATATATATATATATATATGTATATATATATATATATATATATATATATATATATATATATATATATATATATATATATATATAGATAAGATAAGATAAGATAAGATAGTGTTTATTTGTCACATGCACAGTTATACACAGTACAATGCACAGTGAAATGTATTTTGTACCTGCAGCCATATATACACACACATATAAATAAGAAGAATAAAAATTAAAAAAAAGTAATTCACACTATACACTGTACTCTATATACTATACACTATACACACTTTTTAAATTATAATATTTACATTGTGCAATAATGGTCCAGTTAGGGCTCAGAGTTGAGCAGACGGATGGCTTGTGGGTAAAAACTCTTCTTCAACCTTTCAGTCTTAGCCCTCAGGCAGCGGTAACGCCGGCCTGATGGGAGCAGGGAGAAGAGAGAGTGTCCGGGGTGGCTGGGCTGTTTTAGGATCTTCATGGCCCTCAGCCTGCACTGCTTGGTGTAAATGTCCTGCAGGTTGGGGAGGGTGGTTCTGATGGTCCGTTCAGCTGAACGAACCACCCTTTTTAGGGCCATGAAGTCCTGCTTGGTGCAGTTTCCCATCCAGGTGGTGATGCTCCCACGCATGATGCTCTCAATGGTGCAGGTGTAAAAGTTCCTGAGCACCTTGAGTGGGAGCTTGAATGGGAGCTTATATATATATATATATATATATATATATAAATATATAGAGCATAATAGTGAAAGAATAGAAAGAATTATAGTGTTGGTTGTGTCTGTGTTTTCTCTTCAGTATTGTTAACAATGCTGTGCAGGTGTTAGGTGCTGTATTCATTATTCCTCGTAGGGAGGACTAGAGTGTACTTGGATCACAGCTGTTATTTTGGTGAAATAACACAAGGATTTAATTTGTAGTACTTTTTATATGAAAAAGAGGACACACATAATATGAGATATCCTGTACGAACTGTTTGTGTGTAAATCAATTTATTTCAGATTTCAATATCAGAGGTAAAATTCTTGGTGTCAGTGGAAGAAAATACTACCAGTCACAAAGTTTTTATTAAACACTATTAATGGTGGGATTGTTGCAAAGCAACAACAACAAAGTTTTTATTAGAATAAGTATAATAAGTATAATAAGTTGTTATTATTATTATTGGATCTTTTAAAACATTCAGTAAAATTGACCTTTATGAAATAGTGAACACAAAGACATTGATCATGCAGCATACATGCAGTGGGGATGAGGACAGTGCAGGATTTTGTGCACCTATTCAAACACCTTCAGTGATTGTGAGTCTCGAGAGTCAGGCCTTCTTGTCCAAAATCAGTGTCTGACCTCATAAATGCGCTTCTGGAAGGTCAGAAATTGCCTTTGTGGAAACTTTGTGGAAAGCCTTCCCAGCAGAGTTGAAGCTGTTGTAGCTGCAGAGGGTGGGCCCAGTCGACCACATACATATGGTGCTTTGCGGTGCGGTGCGGGTGGCACAGGCTCGAGTCCCGGCCCGTCGCGAATTTGCCCGCGTGTCTTCCCCTGTATTTTTCCCCTATTTCCTGTCTCTGTCCACTGCCCATAGATAACGCCGCAGTGGCCTAAAATGCAAAAAACTAAACAACAAGCGGAAGACAAATAACTATCAAAATGAAACAGAGTGAAGTGTGAAAACTAAACAGGGAGACACAGACACGAATGAACTTAATACAGGGAATTGACACAAGAGGAAGAAACTAAATGTTAAACAACCAGGAACTGAGAGTGAACTGAACAGTACGATACATGAGAAAAAAAATTAATGAAACTCTAACCAGGAATTAAAGGAAAGGAAACCATGAAGCAAATGACACTGCAAACTAAAAATTACCAGAAGACATCAAATTAAAACAAATCAAGAAAATCCATGAACTCAAGATGCTGGTTCAATGACTGAGGACTGTGACAGTGAGGATGAGGAGACTGTATGATTTTGTACAGGCGCTCAAAGTACTTCAGTCACTGTGGATCTCGAGCACAATAATAAACAGCAGAATCTTCAGTCTTCAGACCGTTCATCTGCAGATACAGCTGCTGTCTGCTGTCGTCTCTGGAGATGGTAAAGCGGCCTTGGACTGACTGAGAGTAGTAGGTGCTGCCCCCACCAGTGCTAATATAAGCAATCCACTCCAGCCCTTTTCCAGGAGCCTGTCTGATCCAGGCCATCCAGTGGCTGCTGAATGTGAATCCAGATGTTGTACAGGTCAGTCTGTGGGATTCTCCTGGTCTTTTAACTGCTGGTTCAGATTCTGTCAGAGTCTGACCATCAACACCTGTCAACAGAAATAAAAAGGAACATCAAACAATAAAGTATCATCAAAAATTAAAGAAACATCAGAACATCAGTGAAGAGCATCACCTGCCCAACAGACAGTTAAAAGTATCAGTGCTGTCCAACAGTCCATCTTGTGTAACTATCTGTCCACTATTCTGTACTCTGCTCTGTACTCTAAGCTGTCAGATAAGTAGCAGGTTAGAAGATGAAATATTTGCATTGACTCCGCCTTTAAAGCATGACTGATCTGGTAAATTATTAATAGAGTTTTTTTCCTAAGATTAACTAACCTGAGGTCCCAGAAGCTTTAATGTTAAACCAGATGTTTTCACTTATTTCTTCACAAAAACATGACTTAGAAAACTTGTAGGTAAAATAATGCAAACTGCCTGCTGTATTCATACTTATGCTATTTGCAATTTAGTATGAAATAATTTTTGACTGTTATGTAGTATCATAGTCAAATGACATGTAATTATATAGAAATCAAATGTGGTGCTGTGTAAGTACACATTGTAAACAAAAATGGAAAGGAAGTAGCCCTGCTAAGCCTAGTGTCTGTAGACACAACTAAGACTCATAAAAAAGGAAACTTCATCCACATTGTCTGGGTTTGCTCACAAGGCTGACTTTATATGTTTAAATCTCTTACTGACTAAATTTGAGCATCATTTTCCATGTCTAAAATATATATTTCATGTTTAACTATTTATCATAGTTTGTCTTCTAAGCCTGACATGGTTCAGTGTTTCTCAAACAGACAACAGTTTTTGCAAGACTTTTCAGTCTCCTGTGTTACTATGACTCTTTTGGACAGTAATAAACTGCAGTCTTCTTGTTTGAAATGAGAGACTAAATGAGCATGCTCAGTACCATGGTCATGGTCAGACATTGCTGACACCTCAGGTGGAATGAATGCGGGATATTTATGCTGTGTACAATAGGCTGAGATGCACTGAGGTGTTTTGTTGCTGCACCATCAATCAAGATATTCTGTGTTAATTTTGAGTGTGCTCATCTTTCAACACGTGTAGATTTGTTCTTAAAAGAGAGTAAAAATGCATGGACACCACCATATACTGTATGAGTTACACACTGCAGAAGGATGCCCCTTTATTGCTGTAATTTTCTTTATTTTTCTAGATGTTTTCAGGCACCAGAATGAACAGCACTTCCTGCAGCTTCTACTTGTTTATCATACAGACTAGTTGACGTGCTTGACATAAACAGTGTGAAAAAAAGTTTGATCATTCTCCTTATTGTGAAGTAGATGAATGAGACTTGTCACTGCATGCCCTCTAGTGTTCAACATTATGTTTCATTACAAATTCTCCTCCAAATTTACGTAATGAAATTTGCATATGTAATATTTCTGCTAGAAAACAATTATTTCAGCGATCTTTTGTGAACCTTGCCTGTTGTCACTGTTGAGTGTACTGTAGATGTTATCGTTAGAGGAATTTTTTATTTTTAATTTTGTTTATATTTTAGTGCTTATTTTTGTTGGCAGCGATGCACTGATCCATGATTAAATACAACTCAAGAACTATTGATAATTTTAACTACTGCAGGATATTTTCAGCTTTTTTATTTATTTATTTTTTATTTTTTCAAACTCCAGCCAATGTGGTTGACAAGCATAATAATAACCTGCAGAATCTTCAGTCTTCAACTTAAATTCAATATCCTAATATGGTAACAGCACTGCATCTTTTTTACTTTATATAGACTTATTTAAATAATGCCATTCATTTATCATAAGTTCTAGGTCTTCATAACATAATCAGAACTCTACCTCTATTTAGTGTGTATTTGGTTTAATGTCAAGAGTTCATGTCTGTTGATGGTTTGAATTACTAAATAGCAGATTAGTGTTAGTCAGATACAATATATTCCTAATAGGTTCTGTTTTAGGGAAGAAGTGAGCATGCATGTGCTAACTGACAACATTATTCAAGCTTACATTTACATCATTTATGTCCTGAGTATTTGTGCGGCTCTGTTGGCAGTTTGAAACACTGTGTAGTAACGCACGCAGTAATAAACAGCTGTGTCCTCAGGCTGCAGATTCTGTCCTGTTATTGTCACTGTTCTAGCAGAAGTGTCTCTGCTGTAGCCGAACTTGTTCGTTAAAGCATCATTTTGCTGAAGAGTGCCTCCACCCCACTGATGAGAAATCCAATCCATTGCTTTTCCTTCACGCTGTCTGATCCAACCTGTTGCATAGTTGTTATCAGTCAAAGAATAACCAGAGACCTGACAGGTGATGGTCAGAGACTGTCCAGGCTGCAAAACCCTTGAGTCTGGTTGGATGAGATCAATACAGTAGACACCTGCAGAAATATAAATCATAATGTTCTCCATCATTCATCTGATTACTTTGCTTGTCTAATGTTTTTATTACAGTGAATCCTCTAAAAGCTTCTTACAGGATCCAGCAGCCAGCAGCAGTATCAGAGTGAACATGATTGATGTTGAAGCTGAAATGATCTGGAGCTTGTCCGTCCTCTTACTGACACATGTACCACACCCTTTTAAGTAACTATTATTTGCATATTCTTATTATCTTTTCTTATGTTCTTATTTGCATATTTTTGAATATGTTTAATCAGCTACAGCTACTAACAGCTTTTCCTCTGGACCAGAAACATAGAAAATGTTTTCCTCCAGTGACTAAGGTTGGATGTATTGCATTGTTGCTATTTTAATTATTGATTTAGTAAATACAGTATGCTACAACTGTTTTACATTGTTTGATACCAAACATTTTAAATAATTTTTATTTGAAGTATGCATTTTTACCAGTGTGCATTAAGTCATGCCAAACTGTCCCAATGTTACATAAAACATTTTATTGAAAATTAAATAGTTTTTGACAATTGTTTTTGCTGTAATACTGTACACACCTGTGGAAACAAAAATCCACATTATCTCCATTATTCACCTGAATATTTGGTGTTTCTAAATAATGTGTGGTTTTAGTTCTTGTTTTTGTTTATATATTTTCTTGTTTTGTTCTTATTCTTTAGGGTTTTAACCAGGACCTGAGTTCAAATCCATGAATACATTTGTGGAATGACTGTGTGGTTCCTGTTTTTAATGTAATGAATTTAATCCTGCTTGGATAAATTTCAGTGATTATTTTTATATGAAATGGGTCTCATATTTTTTGTATGATTCTGTTCTCTAACTCTTCTATTGATTATAATCAATCTCCCAATCAACGCTTGATTATACAGAACAAGTAGAGCTTCTATCTTGGTATCTTGGTCTATCTTGGTTGCAGCTGGTAGTGTTTGTCAGAGGTATGTGGTGACGAGATCGTCTAACATGCAAAAATACAGTTTTATTTAGTCAAAATGTGTTATCTGTGGCATTTTTCATAGATTATACTACAGAAATTGAACAAGTTATGGGTTTTTGTGACAAGCTGGACTAACAAAGTGCCTAAAAATGTAAAATTGAAATGTTAAGATTGTTAACTTCCTGGACTTAAAATGAGTGAACAAACAGCCAATGCTTTGGACAATGTTGAAATACCTTCAGAAAGCCTGGATATATCCATTGCTATTTATTTCTTGCTTTCTGTGTGGAATTTGCATGTTTTCCTCGTCTCTCCCTTTCTGCCTTTCATCTTTTCTGTTTGTGTAATGCAAAAAGGTATGACGTCTTGCCATATTGCACTGTGTTGTACCCTAAATACTTAACTGGGCTTTCATGATGCCTGAGATCACTGAGACGTTTGTGTAGCTGCTCCTCTCCTCTTTATGTCACTGTGTGAGCACAGAACTAAACAGTGAAACAATTTTGTCTTTTGATCTTCGAGTGGTGATAGCAGCAAAGGTTAAGAGAAATCATGTTTCCTGGCAAGAGGCCAGACTAGAGGAGGTCAGACATAACCAGAATCAGAATCAGAATCAGAAGGTTTTTATTGCCATATGGGTGAACAGGTTCACAGCATTAGGAAATTGCTGCGGTACTTCGTGCTTACAGAAAAAAAACAAATAAGTATAAAAACTATAAGACAATATACAAGTATACAATTGCAAATATACAGAGATATTAGAGCTATAACTATAGCACAATATTACAAAATTACAAAATATACAGTGCAGAGACTAATTAAAAGATAAAAGAATGTAGACTATATTCCACTAATATGTACATCAGTGCAATCAGACAGGTGCATAGACATAGGGTCATCAGCGTTTGTGGAGGGTGGTGGTAACAGTCTTAGGGTAATTGTTCATGAGTCCAACAGCAGAGGGGAAGAAACTGTTCTTATGGCGGGAGGTTCTGGTCCGTATGGACCGTAGCCTCCTGCCTGAGGGGAGAGGGTCAAAAAGTCTGTGCCCAGGGTGAGAGTGGTCGGCTGTGATCCGACCTGCACGCCCCAGTGTCCTGGAGGTGTACAGGTCCTGGAGAGATGGGAGGTTACAGCCAATCACCTTCTCAGCAGAGTGCACAACGCGCTGTAGTCTCTGTTTGTCCCTAGTGGTGGCTCCAGCGTACCACACAGTGATGGAGGAGGTGAGGATGGACTCAATGATGGCAGTATAGAACTGCACCATGGTCCTTGCTGGCAAGTTGAATTTCTTCAACTGCCGCAGGAAGTACATCCTCTGCTGGGCCTTTTTGACAACAGAGGTGATGGTGGGCTCCCACTTGAGGTCCTGGGTGATGGTAGTTCCCAGGAAGCGAAAAGAGTCCACTGTGGTGATGGGGGTGTCAGTCAGGATGATGGAGGGTAGAGGGGCTGTGTGCTTCCTAAAGTCCACTATAATCTCCACTGTCTTCTGGGCGTTCAGTACCAGGTTATTGTGGCTGCACCAGGACACCAGACGTTTGACCTCCATCCTGTAGGCCGACTCGTCCCCGTCCCACGTCGTGCATATTGAGAATAACCTCAAGCAGAAAAATAAAACTGAGAAAAAAAAGCCCCACGTGGTATGAATGAAGCTCCTACCAGAGAAAGAGGTTGTCCAAACACCATTTTTCTTTTCAAGTCAAAACAGAATGAAGCTAAGGTGCATAGCAGGTGTATGTTCATGAGACACTTGGATTAGAAATCTATTCAAATCATCAGTGTAACCTGCACTGTGTTTGTGCAGGTTCCACTTAAACGTTCTCCTATAAGTGGGGCCTAATAGTGGGTGAACGACCACCTCCAAGGCGGACAACCCCAACAAGGTTTTAAGTACCTGTAACTCTCCACCTTTTGGTTTGGGGACTGAAGAAGCCTCTTGAATGAGAAAGGAAACATCTTCATAATAAATAAATAAAAATGGAAGAAGTCCAGTTGCCATTTTTTTTCAAGCTCTTGGGACAATATTCGGTAACGTGTCTTCCTGTAGGAATTTGTAGAGTACATCACTACATCTATTAAACTAAGTTATTTGTCACCTTTTGAGTTTAATAATAATAATTTATTAATTATTTTTCAACTTTTACACCATGGAAGCTGAAGAGCTGGGTTGTATAGCACGTTTAAGTATTCAGATTTTGTTTTAAGTTACAGCCATTAACAGAATATTGGAACATCACAAGGAAATGAACTATTCCAGAAATGAAACAGGAATAACTTGTGCAAAGGTACTGATTTAGTATTAATGAGGATGTCCTATCTAATCTTAAGTAATCAGTATGAAACTGCTCCAAATCACATTTAGAAAGATTAAAGCAAACAGATGAAAACTGGCCGGTTTAGTGATTATAAAGAAAAAAGTAAATTCACGTGTCTTGTCTGTGATCCAGAAATAATTGTGAGTATGTCAGTATAAGAACATGTCAACACCTAAAATTCATCTGGAACACTGATAAGAGGTCTTGTCAGAGGAGAGGATGTACAGGTGAATCTTTTGTGAATTTTTACTTTCAGTGTATAAAAGATGCTCCACACAAACCTGTAACATATAAAGTATGGTGGGAGGTCAAGGTTCAAATCACGAGTCCTTTGTGTAACTTGTTTCAGTTGTTTGTGGTGATCGGCTGTGTGATCAAATTTTCGGCACTGAATATTTTTTATTTATTTGTGTGTGTGTGTGTGTGTGTGTGTGTGTCTTTGTGATAAAAAAGATATGTCTTCTTCTCACATGTAATACAGAAAAGCAGTCTTAAATACACAACTTGGCTGCCCGGGGTCACTGAGGTTTTTGTGCAGCTGCTCCTCTGGCTTCAGTTACTGTGCTTTGTCGGGCACAGAAGTAAACAGCAGAATCTTCTGCAGTCAGGCTGCTGATCTCGAGGTACTGAGTGCTGCTGGGAACATCTTCAGTCATGAGGAAGCGACTCTGAAAGGAGCTGCCATAGTCAACAGAGCTGCGACCTGAATTCATTGTACCAATCCACTCCAGAGCTTTCCCAGGCCTCTGTCGTATCCAGCTAAAATACCCGCTTGTCATGGTGTAACCAGATATGACACATGACATTTTCACTGTCTCTCCAGGTCTTTTCAGCACAGAGGAAGACTGATCCAGTTGGACATCACTCCAAACTCCTGTAAGTAAATAAATCACCATCATGGTCATTAAAAAAAAAAAAAAAAACACCCCTCGAATAAACAAAAACAACAAAAAGCCGACAAAATAAAGAGTTTTTCTTTCTTACCTTGTATAGTGACAGCAAAAAATAAACTCCAAACAACTGTGTTTTCCATTCTTTCATAAATACTGGAGTTCAGTCCTCTGAGATTCACGTTTAACAATCTAAAAAAATGTCCCAATGTTCTGCCATGAACTGTATGAGAATGACTGAGGATATGTTTATAAGAGCAAGAATTTGCATAAACCTCCCTCTATTGGTTAGACAAGCGTAACTTCTGTAACAGCAGAGAACAAAATATATCATTGTTGTTATCCTTGCTTTTTTCTTCTTCTTCCTTATTATTATTAGTTTTATTATTATTAGTAGTAGCAGTAGTAGTAGTAGCATTATTATTTTTTGTTGTTTATATTTATTTATGTCCTTTTTTTAATTATATATATTTTTTTTGCATTTATTAAATCATCACCACTGTCTTTATTGTCAGTGCGATTCTGTCACACGAGCTACTTACAGTTTGTTAATTTAATTTCTCAGTGTTAATCAAATGCAATACTGAACAAGTCCTCTATCCGGAAGCAAGTGATCACCTACTCTGATGCTGTTTTTCTTTATATTGTCTGCTTGTATCCTGATGAGCAGGTCTTGCTGGAGTTCATCACTGACACTGAACAACTGTGACCTGAGACTTGTCGCGGCCATCATTAATTTAGTAATGATTCAAAAATAAGTCAAAAATAAAACACAATGAAAGCTGTGCCCTAGACCAGAGGTCCCCAACCCCCGGGCCGTGGACCGGTACCGGGCCGTGGGACATTTGGTACCGGGCCGCACATAAAGAATAAATAACTTAAATTATTTCCGTTTTACTTATTATCTGCGCCTAAACTATATTTTATTTTGAAAAATGGGCGGATTCGCTCCGTTACTTCCCTCCATGACTTCCTCTTGACGTGTCAAGACGTTTCTGCTCACATGATACGTCACCGCTAAAATTAAACCCAGAAGCTTCAGGCCTGTCTAACGAAATCGGTTGGTTGACCTACATAACGCTTCTTTAAATTTTTGAGTGCTCAACAAGAGTAGAAAAGCGCTATGTAAGAACTAGTCCATTTACCATTTTTATTTATCAACACCGGGGATAGCAGTGAGGTAGACCCAGCCATCAAACTGACTCTCCAGCGCTTGACACCGCGGCTCTGCAGCCACGCTCCATGTGAAATCGGCCGAACCCAGTCAAACCAGAAGCCAGCAAAAATGAGTATCAGAGAAACAAGCTCAGGGGGCTTACACTGATTCAGTGTTATGGTGAGTTGTATTTTTCATGCGCTTTATACAGTAAAAATCACCTAAGTCGAAGTCGCACAAATCGGGTTTTCGCTCTAGTTGGATGGCATCTGCAGGTCCTGATTTTTTCTAACATTAATTCCAATAAAATCATCACATAAATCCGTCGGATATTCACCTACCTCGGATGAAAAATCTGGTCCCATTGTAATAAATTTCCAGTTAAATGTGATCGCATAAACTGGATGAGTTTAGCGCTAAAACCCTCCTCAGCTCCTGTCCGCCCACTTCCATGCATCGGCTCGTTCATGCACAACTACACACACACTAACAACGCCTGGAAATTGTTTTAGTGTTTATATCAGTTCATTTCACCGGGGACAATCGTGGCAAGTGTAAGCTACAAACTTGCACTTACGAGTAAAATTTCAGATTATAAAATTTGCAGAAGCAAATTCATAGATGAAGCAGAAGCCATTGCAGCGAAATTCGATAATAGACCCCAAACTGGGCCATTTGAATCCGACTGAGGTGATTTCTACTGTATTTGTTTTTGCGGTGTATCTTATTTTGAAGGCATGTTTTACCATGGCTCTAACAGCTGACCAGGGAGCGCTGTGGGCAGAGAGCCTGTTATTCATGTTGAGGCGGGATGTTACGAGAACGCTGCTGATAGAGTTGCATACGAATACAAAGTGGATTCACGTTTTTTATTATTATACATAGAAAATATCACACTTGGTTATGGTCGTATCATTTATTTTGACGTATTTATTCGCCACACCTTAAAAGCCGGTCCGTGGAAATATTTTCTAACACTAAACCGGTCCGCGGCTCAAAAAAGGTTGGGGACCACTGCCCTAGACAATTCCATGTTGGGGTCCCACGTCTTCTATTCTGTCTTTAGTTTCCTCTTTTCTTTGGGAATTTTGTGTTATTTTTTTATTTATTCATTTAATTTTTACAGTCATTGCTTTTTATTCACAATGTTGTGAAAGCAAAATATTGCAATACATTCTTGTTCCTGCTTGTTTCTCCTGTAAAAACAAAAATTAAATACATAAGATAAAATAGTCTCTTACTTAGTGTTTCCAGTGTGTCTGTTAGTGTGAATCTACTGAAAGCTTCTCACAGGATCCAGCAGCCCTGTGAGGTCCTGCAACATGAGTGATACTGAAGCTGAAATGATGTGAAGCCGCAGTCACTGCTGATGTAGTCGTTTCCTAGAGGGACCAACTTGGCATTGACTGCCCTCTAGTGTTTTGATCAGAACTGCCACATTTGCACTTATTCTAAATTTTATGCATATTTTCCTCTAAAAAAAAAAAGTATGCGTTTCTTATTAAAATTTTTGGTAAATGACAATAATTTTAGCAATCAAATGTTGCAAAAATCCACTTTTTAATCTATTAAATACTGCAGTTTTTCATTTCTGTGAGCTCCCATATACTCTGTAGGTGTTTCTGTGTCTGTGCTTTTCCATAAACTCTATGGGGTTGGCAAATGGTGTGTTCATAAAAGAGGAAACTTTCATAAACCTGTATCTATAGCATTAGAAGATTATAGCCATAAGAAGAGGCAGCAGAGGAACATGTAAATATACCAAAATCGTCATCTTCTCAACTGTTGGAGACAGAAGTATTTTTAGTTGAACTTTCAAAACAAAAATATTTATCATTCTGGGGTTATTTTCTCCCCACTGTCTTTGAAATAAACTACAAAAAAACTGCAAAGGAAGTAAAGCAATTTTGTTCTAAAAAATCGAGTCTATCACCCATGATTGTGAGTGTATTTGTATCTGTGATTGTTTCTTGCTGAGTATTTGTATGAGTCTGATGTTGGTTTGTATCACTGTGTCTCTAACACGCACACAGTAATAAACAGCTGTGTCCTCAGGCTGCAGATTCTGTCCTGTTATTGTCACTGTTCTAGCAGACATGTCTCTGCTGTAACTGAACTTGTTCTTTAGAGCAGTGGTCCCCAACCTTTTTTGAGCCGCGGACCGGTTTAGTGTTAGAAAATATTTCCACGGACCGGCTTTTAAGGTGTGGCGAATAAATACGTCAAAATAAATGATACGACCATAACCAAGTGTGATATTTTTTACGTATAATAATAAAAAACGTGAATCCACTTTGTATTCGTATGCAACTCTATCAGCAGCGTTCTCGTAACATCCCGCCTCAACATGAATAACAGGCTCTCTGCCCACAGCGCTCCCTGGTCAGCTGTTAGAGCCATGGTAAAACATGCCTTCAAAATAAGATACACCGCAAAAACAAATACAGTAGAAATCACCTCAGTCGGATTCAAATGGCCCAGTTTGGGGTCTATTATCGAATTTCGCTGCAATGGCTTCTGCTTCATCTATGAATTTGCTTCTGCAAATTTTATAATCTGAAATTTTACTCGTAAGTGCAAGTTTGTAGCTTACACTTGCCACGATTGTCCCCGGTGAAATGAACTGATATAAACACTAAAACAATTTCCAGGCGTTGTTAGTGTGTGTGTAGTTGTGCATGAACGAGCCGATGCATGGAAGTGGGCGGACAGGAGCTGAGGAGGGTTTTAGCGCTAAACTCATCCAGTTTATGCGATCACATTTAACTGGAAATTTATTACAATGGGACCAGATTTTTCATCCGAGGTAGGTGAATATCCGACGGATTTATGTGATGATTTTATTGGAATTAATGTTAGGAAAAATCAGGACCTGCAGATGCCATCCAACTAGAGCGAAAACCCGATTTGTGCGACTTCGACTTAGGTGATGTTTACTGTATAAAGCGCATGAAAAATACAACTCACCATAACACTGAATCAGTGTAAGCCCCCTGAGCTTGTTTCTCTGATACTCATTTTTGCTGGCTTCTGGTTTGACTGGGTTCGGCCGATTTCACATGGAGCGTGGCTGCAGAGCCGCGGTGTCAAGCGCTGGAGAGTCAGTTTGATGGCTGGGTCTACCTCACTGCTATCCCCGGTGTTGATAAATAAAAATGGTAAATGGACTAGTTCTTACATAGCGCTTTTCTACTCTTGTTGAGCACTCAAAAATTTAAAGAAGCGTTATGTAGGTCAACCAACCGATTTCGTTAGACAGGCCTGAAGCTTCTGGGTTTAATTTTAGCGGTGACGTATCATGTGAGCAGAAACGTCTTGACACGTCAAGAGGAAGTCATGGAGGGAAGTAACGGAGCGAATCCGCCCATTTTTCAAAATAAAATATAGTTTAGGCGCAGATAATAAGTAAAACGGAAATAATTTAAGTTATTTATTCTTTATGTGCGGCCCGGTACCAAATGTCCCACGGCCCGGTACCGGTCCACGGCCCGGGGGTTGGGGACCTCTGCTTTAGAGCATTATTTTGAGAAAAGCTGCCATAACTTGCTCCCCACTGATGAAAAATCCAATCTATTGCTTTTCCTTCACGCTGTCTGACCCAACCTGTTGCATAGCTGTTATCAGTCATAGAATAACCAGAGACCTGACAGGTGATGTTCAAAGACTGTCCAGGCTGCACAACCGTTGAGTCTGGCTGAATGAGATCAATACTGTACACACACACACATGTGGAAAAGACATCCACATTATCTCCACCATTCATCTGTATATTAAGTGTTTCTAATGTATTTGTATATGTTCCTGTGTATGTATTTATAGAGTGAATGAATAAAAGCTCCTCACAGGATCCAGCAGATGCCAGCAGAAGTATCACAGCAAACATGATTGATGTTTGAAATGATGTGAGCTCATCCGTCCTCTGACTGACACACAGACACACCACTCCCTTTTTAGAAGCTTTTATTTGCATGTTCTTGAATACATTATATTTAAGTACACCTTGGATTTTGTTATTGGTCAGACTGCAGAGGAAATGTTTCCTTTTTAATTAGAGAGCTTGTGTGCACTGATCGTCGGGCCTTTTCATTTATCAAAGAAATATATCTGAAGCTTGCTGATATAAAATGTCATTATGGTTACATTTATTCTATTGCTTTGCCAATGTTCATTGGCATGCATGGTTAAAAAAGCAATTTTTGTAGTTCTTTTCTTGGTTTCTTATTGATGAGCAGTGTATCTAAGCCAGTGTAACAGATTCTCCTGCTCAGTCGAATACCTGACAGAGACAGTGACCTAACAGACACTGGAAGTGCAGGTTCTCTTACTCTACTGATCACTGCTTCATTTCCCTGATGCAAAAGCTAATTTAAAACGTGCTTAATATTTTATCTAATAGCATCAGGTGCAATCAAGATGACATATACAGGAAAAAAATACAAAAAAATACAGTCTATACCAGCTGTATGATTATATAGATTTATATTTATAATTTATATTTATTTATTTTGTTGTCAAAATGGTTATTTGAGTTCTAATAGCAGGGACGGTAGTTATTATAAAATATATACATTAAAATGAGTGTTGTAATAAATTCATCACAGAATAATTCAGAAATATGTCTTATAGTGGTGATAAATGCAGGAAGTAGGTCAAATTTTATTTGAAACTAGATGCTGGAGCCTCGAGGGGAAGTCAACTTAGGAAACAGGTGTGACTCTGCAAAAATGTTAAATGTCATAGTTGAAACCACAGCTGAACAGTTGAAAGGGGTTATAAAAAGAGCCATCCTTTTTTTTTTTTTTTTTTTTTTCATCACTGAGACTTTTGTGCAGCTGCTCCTCTCCTCCTTATGCCACTGTGTGCTTGAGCACAGAAGTAAACAGTCAGGCTCTTGATCTCGAGGTATTGAGTGCTGCTGGAAACATCTTCAGTCATGACGAAATTACTCTGAAAAGCGGTTCCATAGACAGCAGAATTGGAACCTGAATTCATCAAACCAATCCACACCAGAGCTTTATCAGGCCTCTGTCGTATCCAGCTAAAAAACCCGTCTGTCATGGTGTAACCAGATATGATACATGATGTCTTTATTGTCTCTCCAGGTCTTTTCAGCTCAGAGGAAGACTGGTCCAGTTTGTTTTCACTCCAAACCCCTGTAAACAAATAGATCATCATCATTAGCAAACCCTGCAGACCTGGGCAATGAGAATACTACCTGGGAAGCCCATCTGAGAAACATTTTATCAATGATCTATGAGTGGAGATCCATTCCACTATTTTCCCTTCCTGCTGTCTGATCCAACCTGTTGCATAGCTGCTATACTGTAAGTCAAAGAATAACCAGAGACTCGACCGGTGATGGTCAGAGACTGTCTTGGCTGCACAACCACTGAGTCTGGCTGGATAAGATCAATACAGTTCATACCTCTGGAAACAAAAATTATCACCCAAACTATTTTAATTATTCAGCATTTCTGTTGTGTTTAGTAGTTTGAATAGACCAAAACTTCTCACAGGATGCTGCAGCCAGCAGCAGTGTGAGAGTTACAGAGAACATGGTTGCTGAAAGCTGAACTGATGAGAGCTCCTCTGTCTTCTCACTGATGCTGTCACACACTTGACAACTATGAGGAACTTCTTGGTGGTCATTTGAACAAAGGAACTGTGCATTTGAACAAAATTAAATTGAAGTTTCAGTCACTGATGACAGACTGGACATAGCGCAAGCACATTTTCTGTGTTCTTTTTCATGTGCTGCATTCCTCACATTTAAAAAGATGGATTTCTGTTTATTTATTTTTTATGTGCATGCTATTTTTTTTCTTCACTCTTCAGACTGTTTATCTGCTTTTGGTTATTGTCCCTGGAAATAGTAAACTGGCCTTGGTCTGACTCAATAATAGATGTAAGCACTGTTATGCTCAGAACCCAGGCCATATGGGAGCTGCTCAATGTGAATCCAGAGGCTGTGCGGGTCAGTCTGTGAGATTTTGATTTGATCAGTGTCCACTTTAAAACAAGAAAATCATCACCAGGAAGAAATTATGTGCAACGAGTGGTGTGCCTGTACTGCAAAGCAACACAACTTTATTCAGATGCCTGAAAGACAAGTATGATGAATGGATGAAGGTCAAGAAAGACAATGCAGTGCTTGGTAATGCAAATCATCAATTCAGATCAGATCATCAAATCACAACAAACAGTCGCCTCAAGGCACTTTATATTGTAAAGTCAAAACGACCCCCTATGAGCAAGCATTTGGCAACAGTGGGAAGAAAAACTCCCTTTTAACAGGAAGAAACTTCCAGCAGAACCAGGCTCAGACGGGTGGGGCTGAGGGGAGGGAGACAGAACAAAAGACATGCTGTGGAAGAGAGACAGAGATTAATAATAACTAACAATTAAATCCAGAGCGGGGTATAAACAGAGCAAAAGAGGTGAATGAAAAGAAACACTTAGTACATGATAGAAAACCCCAAGCAGCCTAGACCTATTGCAGCATAACTAAGGGATGGTTCAGGGTCACCTGATCCAGCCCTAACTATAAGCTTTATCGTAAAGGAAAGTTTTAAGCCTAATCTTAAAAATAGAGAAGGTGTCTGTCTCCTGAATACAAACTGGGAGCTGGTTCCACAGAAGAGGGGCCTGAAATTATTGTAAATTAAATTTGAAATTATTATTGGGTCTTTACCTATAATACAAAGCGCCTTGAGGCCACTGCTTGTGATTTGGCGCTATATAAATAAAATTGAATTGAATTGAATTGAATTGAATTGAATTGAATTGAACTGAATTGAATTGAATTGAACTGAAAGCTGAAGGCTCTGTCTCCCATTCTACACAAGTAAGCCAGCAGTCTGAGAGCGAAGTGCTCTATAAGGGTGATATGGTACTATAAGGCCTTTAAGATAAGATGGGACTTAATTATTCAAGACCTTGTATGTGAGGAGAATAATTTTAAATATTATTCTAGATTTAACAGGGAGCCAATGAAGAGAAGCCAATATGGGAGAAATCTGCTCTCTCTTTCTAGTCCCTGTCAGTACTCTAGCTGCAGCATTTTGAATCAGCTGAAGGCTTTTCAGGAAGCTTTTAGGACAGCCTGATAATAATGAATAACAATAGTTCAGTCTAGAAATAATAAATGCATGAATTTGCTTTTTAGCATCACTGTGATATATACTTACTTTACTTTATTACATTTAGCAGATGCCTTTATCCAAAGCGACTTACAATGATGACACAATAATACAAAAAGCCAAAACAAAAATAAAACATTAAAACAGTTAAACATTAAAAAACAATGGCACATTAAAAATGTATGTCTATACACATCAGAGTTAATTGTCTTAGTGCAGGTGTTCTCTAAAAAGCTCAGATTTTAGGAGTTTTTTAAAAATGGCGAGGGACTCTGCTGCTCTGGTGGAGGTGGGCAGCTTGTTCCACCATCTGGGAACTATGGAGCAGAACAGTCTGCATTGCTTTGGGTGGATGTTGGGTAAAGCAAGGCGACATTCAGTGGAGGAGCGCAGAGGCCGAGATGGAACATAGGCCTTTAGGAGCGAGTGCAAGTAGTAAGGCGCCTGTTCTGTCATTACCTTATAGGCAATCGTGCAGGCTTTATATTTGATCCGAGCAGCAACCGGAAGCCAATGAAGCTCAATGAGCAGTGGGGTGACATGTGCCCGTTTTGGAAGGTTGAAGACCAGACGTGCTGCTGCGTTCTGGATCATCTGTAATGGCTTAATAGCACAGGCTGGAAGGCCTGTTAGCACTGCATTACAATAATCAAGGCGCGAGATGACCACAGCCTGCACCAAGAGCTGAGCAGCATGTTGCGTTAGAAATGGTCTAATTTGTCTGATGTTACAGTATATAGAGCAAGGCGACAGGATCGAGCAACAGAGGCCACTTGGTGTGTAAATGATAACTGGTCGTCAAACGTGACTCCCAGATTCCTGGCAACCTTCGCCGGAGAAAGTGAGAAAGAATCGATTGTTAAGGTGAAATTGTGTTAAACTGACTGTTTTGCAGGAAACACCAGTAGTTCAGTCTTAGAAAGATTAAGTTGAAGATGGTGTGACTTCATCCATGAGGACATATCTGAGAGACAATGAGATATCCGTGCTGAGATCGTAGAGTCATCCGGCGGGAACGATAAGTAGAGCTGAGTATCATCAGGAAAGCAATGGTAGGAGAACCCATGAGAGGAAATAACTGGGCCCAAAGAGGTAGTATAGATGGAAAAGAGGAGGGGTCCCAGTACTGGTCCCAGTAAGAAGCGCTCTCATTTATTATCTTAACAGATTAGTTTCCTCTTTGTAACCACCTTGGCCAAAATATGTGATATACAAAACTTTAAATAATTCGTTTAGCACCTTAGTAATGAAAAACGTGATGACTGAGACGGAAACTCCTGCCATGTCTGTTTTAAGAAAACAGGCTCCACTGACACTTTAGATCAGGATCTCTGAGAAATAACTTGGTTTGATGAAATGTACATAGTTTGACAAGCTGTGTTGCTAATAAACAACCTTACTTTTTCAATACCTCTGTAGATAATGGCAGTTCACCACCTCACACTGTGCCTTTTATTTCAGCTATGATTCTTTTTTAATGTAAATATATTTAAAATACTTTTTTTTTAATTTATGTTTCTGAACTGATTAAAATCTGTGTTTGTGCAGCAAGAGGCAGAGTAGTATCGTTTTAAACCTGGTCCAGTTGGTCTTGTTAAAGACTAAATTAAGTTTTATTTATTTAAAATTTTATCTTGATTGAATATATGTGGTTCAGCAGGAAGACATTTATTTGTCAACTAACAGTTTGAAACAAAGTTAGTCAAAGATTTACACAACAAACCTTCTGTCTCATACTATCACTCAGTCATATTCACATATTCAGTAAATATATTGTAGTGTGTTGCTGGTTGCTGAGTATTTGTGCAGGTCTGTCAGTGGTTTGTATCACTGTGTGGTAACGTGCACAGTAATAAACAGCTGTGTCCTCAGGCTGCAGATTCTGTCCTGTTATTGTCACTGTTCCAGCAGAAGTGTCACTGCTGACACTGAACTTGTTTTTTAAAGCATCATTTGTGCTATTGCTCCCATCAGACCATATGCAAAAAATCCAGCCCATTGCTTTTCCTGCATGTTGCCTGTTCCAGCATGTTCCATAGCTGCTATCAGTCAAAGAATAACCAGAGACCCGACAGGTGATGGTCATAGACTGTCCAGGATGCACAACCAATGAGTCTGGCTGGATGAGATCAATACTGTACACACCTGTGGAAACAGACATTAACATTATTTCCATCATTCATCTGAATATTTAGTGTTATTAGAGTGAATCTAATGAAAGCTCCTCACAGGATCCAGCAGCCAGCAGCAGTATCAAAGATACAGAGAACATGGTTGTTACTGAAGCTGAACTGATGTCCTCTCACTGTTGCAGCCACACAGCTTACAGTTATGAGGAAGTGCTTTGTGTTCATTTGAATAAAGGGACTGTGCATTTGCACAAAGGTTCAGTGACCAATGGCAGATTTGAGATGTGAATTTTGCCTATTTCTTTTTGATTTTTTTTCTTTTCTTCAGTTTTCAGACTGTTCATGCGGAGATGCAGCTGCTGTTTTTTTGTGCCTGGAAATGGTAAACTGACCCTGGTCAGTTTAAATTAAGCACAACTCACATCAGTGAAACTTCTCACCTGCCTGGAAACTTTTATCTGATGGAGACTCTTTGAAAGAAAACACAAGTTTCACAGGTATTCCAACTCCTCCAATATCAATATGAGCCATTGCCAGAAGGTTTGCTGTCTCCCAGCCCCCTGGAATCTGTATGGATGAGATTCCAGGAGGAAGGCAGTTACTCTAGGAGAGCTGGACGGGGCTGTAAAAGGTCCTTAACCCATCAACAGGACCGGTATCTGCTCCTTTTTCCAAGGAGGAACAGGATAAGCACTGCCAGAGGCCTACAAAATGACCTCCAGGAGGCCACTGCTGTGAGTGTCTCTGAATAAACAATCAAAAACAGACCTAACTGAATGAGATATTGAAAACTAGATCATTTAGGCGAAAATGAAACTTTCATTAAAAATGACATAGGCCATTATTATAACAAGGGAACAACTTGTGTCCTGTGCTTTTCACAGATGAGAGCATGTTCACTCTGAGCACTTTAACTATGTATGGGAATGTCTGGTGAGGCCTGAAATGAGCCCCAAATGTGTGAACAACTGCTTGTTATAATTTTATAAGTTATCATTTTAATTGACAACCGTGTTTTATTAACTGTGGATAACTTTATTTTCTTTCTTTACTTTTAATCAGATCAATTACACGATGACAACAGAAGGGACAAGAATGGAAAGAATAGCCGAAATCAATATAAAGAAGGTGCGATTTAGTCTCAGAGAAGTAGCATTGGTATTACGATTGAACAGGATGGACTGTTGGACAGCACTGTTACTTGTAACAGCCTGTTGGGCAGGTGAAACTATTCAATGATGTTTGTATGTTTCTTTAATTTATGATCACGTTTTATGTTTATATTTTAATATGTGCATATTTATTTCTGTTGACAGGTGTTGATGGTCAAACTCTGACAGACTCTGAACCAGCAGTTAAAAGACCAGGAGAATCCCGCAAAGTGACCTGTACAACATCTGGATATAACTTTGGAGGCTACAACGTGCACTGGATCAGAGAGGCTCCTGGAAAAGGCCTGGAGTGGATTACTTATATCAGATATGACAGTGCTTACAACTATTATTCTCAGTCAGTTCAAGGATGGTTTACCATCTCCAGAGACGGAGATGGTAAACCATCTTAATTATACCTGTCAAATGTCTCTCTCAGAGTTAATTTTCAAAACAAGATAATCAACACACATTCTGAAGGATTTTGTAGAGCTGTCGAACCGATTTTAGTCACTGTGACTCTCGAGCACAATAATAAACAGCAGAGTCTTCAGTCTTCTGGCTGTTCATCTGCAGATACACCTGCTGTCTGCTGTTGTCTCTGGAGATGGTAAACCAGCCTTGGACTGACTGAGAGTAGAAAGAGCCGCTACCATCAGTATAAATGTGTGCAACCCACTCCAGCCCTTTTCCAGGAGCCTGTCTGACCCAGCCCATCTCGTAGTCACTGAATGTGAATCCTGAGGCTGTACAGGTCAGTCTGTGGGATTCTCCCGGCCTTTTAATCACAGGTTTAGACTCAGTCAGAGTCTGACCGTCAACACCTGTGAAATCAAAAGAAAGTAATTTTAATTCAAGCTCTAACTTTTTGAAGACAAATAATAATATTAATAATAATATGTTTTCACCTGCCCAGCAGAGAGCTAAAAGCAGCAGTCCTGTGCTACAGTCCATCATATCAAACTGTGTGTTCACTGACCTTCACTCTCTCTGCAGCCTGATAAGTGAGTGAAAGACATCTGAGTTTTGCATTGACTCCTCCTCACTGTGTGGACTGAGTTGAAATGAGTGTGGACATTGTGTTTGCATCTCATATGTGTTAATAACTTAGTTCTGTCAGCGACAAGAAAAACGCAGAAACCAAAAAGACACAAAATATAAAATTCTGAATGTGCTTAATAAGTCTCAGAGTTTAAAAACAAAAACAAAAAACAAAGCAGACATTGTTTGTACTGGCGTATCAACAAAAAACTGGCATGTTGGGATGACATGTCTGGAAACCTGCCATGAAATGTTTCAGAACTACTGAGAGTATCTGCTGCTATCAGACTCTGTAATTTACTAGATTTACTAAATGTCACAGAATTAAACTGCAAACTCTTCTTCATCCAAGCCTTTGACTTTGAGGTGATTTGTCTCAAGTTGTGAGGAAATGGCCTTGAAACGAAAGGCCATTTCCTGACCTCCTTTGTAAAACCACAAGTTACTACTATTAATTAATTAATTAATAAACAGAAGCGGGAAGTAATGAAGTACAAACACATCATTACTGTATTTAAGTAGAATTTTCAAGCATCTGTACTTTACTTGAGTATTTATTTTTCTGACTACATTTTACTACAATTTTACACAAATATTTGTAATTTCTACTCCTTACATTTTAAAAATAGACTTGTTACTTTATGTTTAACACATTTGAGGGAAGTTGTTCAAACCAATCTGAGACTAAATGGAGGAACAATTACACATAAAAGCCAATATTATTGGTGTATCCATCTCCAGGGTTTATTGCATACAAAGAGCTGAAAGAGGCAAAACCATATAATCAATGCATCAATTATAGTGCTAAACTCAGGGGTTAAAGTGGGTCCAAGCATGTGCACATGTCTGCAAGTTGTGGTCGCTGTACTTCAGCATCCAACTAGCGCAACAAATGAGGAGCATAAATGAAGCAATTTCAAATGCAACATTTCCGCTGGACAGATATCAGCAAACACACAAACTGTTTGCATGCAGATTGTCACACTGTGTATCTGTGAGCTAAAGGTCCAGGTCCTGTAAGTCCCAGAGGGAGAAAAGAATGAGAGATAACTTCACTTAGAGATGGAGAAAGAGAAGAGGAGGACAGGAAAGGATGAAGAGAGGTTACATTTAAATGTAAGGACTGCTTAGTGATATCTGTTAAACTGGAAATTTAAAGCTTACATGTAATGTCCTCATTTTTAAATCTGCTGAAGTTATGTATTTTCATAACTGAGGTACACTAATTTTGTGTTATTCATAGGTTGCATGAAAATACTGCAGTTTAGTGCAGGATAAACAGGTTAGTTTGCTGTAGTGTTGTGTATTTACAGTAAAGCTGTGTTGGACTGGTGCACAGCTGCTGTGGGAAACTCTCCATTACTCATATTCACATTTAAATGGTCATGGTCATTTTCAGTGGTTTGTATCACTGTGCGGTGACGTACACAGTAATAAACAGCTGTGTCCTCAGGCTGCAGATTCTGTCCTGTTACTGTTTGAGCAGAAGTGTCTCTGCTGATGCTGAACTTGTTCTTTAAAGCATCATTTTTGTTAGCGCTCCCACCACTCCAAATAGTGAGAATCCACTCCATTGGTTTTCCTTCACGCTGTCTGATCCAGCCTGTTCCATAGTGAGTCACAGAATAACCAGAAACCTGACAGGTGATGGTCAAAGACTGTCCAGGCTGCACAGCCATTGAGTCTGGCTGGTGGATCGTCTCACTGAAGCACAGATGCACCACTCCCTTTTGAGCAACATTTTTATTTGCATGTTTTTAAATAGATTATATTTAAATCCAATATTATATTTTCTTCTTGACCACACTACTTATCGAGTTTTTTTTTTTTGCATTTATTTTTGTGTGACCATCTTGCAATGTTTTTTAATTAATTTTACAGATCATATAAATCATAAATCATATTTAGTTTATTTTCATGTAAACTGAATATTATATAACAAAGAACCTTATGAAGGATATTTTTCACATTTTCATTTAAATGATTATATTTATCATCAGAACCAAGTACTGAATTATATATTTTTTTTATTGATAGATTTCAGTATTGACTTAATAATATTAACCTGAAATTTATGACCCTCATGTGCTTACAAAAAGGACAGTTACTGACTTTTCTGCTCTGTTGACTCCTTTCTTTGGTGAAATAATCTTTTTCAGAAGACTTTTTTTTCCAGAAGCTTTTCCAGAAGCAGTTTTTTTCAATCTCCTGGAAATCAAATTGATTTCAGTCAGTTATACCTCAGTGGTGGTCTTTGCAGCCAGATTCTTTCACAGGCATTCACTGTTAAAGCTGGTAAGTGAGTCAGTTTTTTTAATTTGGTTATTTCTTTTGGTCAGAATCAGTTTTTATGTTTCCATTAAAATACAAATGCAGCTGCTCTCTGCTGCTTTCTTTGAAAAGGGTAAACTGGCCATGAAGTATTTGTTTTTTGTTTGTGTCATTTTTGTGGGCAGAGACGGAGTAATAAATGTAAGCACACATATAGTAAGAGCAACACACTCCAGTCCTGCCCTACATTTTCATGTTACACTATAATGTAGAATTATTTTTATAGCTGTATAGAGTTGCTCATTATGTTGTTTAATTGAATTATTTGCAAATATTTCTTCTCTTAGTTTTAAGAAAAGAATTATTCTGCAGGTTATATAAAAAAAAGAGAATTTCATATAAATATGTCCTTAAGAAATGAAAGCATGTAAAGACAGTGAACAATGTTCTTAAATTTATCATTTGTTCATGTTATGGATGGGTTTTTACAAGGTTCTTATGTCTTCATTGTTCATATTCACATGTACAGTATGTTTGTTGTTGTGTGTTGCTTGGTATTTGTGCAGGTCTGTCAGTGGTTTGTATCACTGTGTGGTCACGTGCACAGTAATAAACAGCTGTGTCCTCAGGCTGCAGATTCTGTCCTGTTATTGTCACTGTTCCAGCAGAAGTGTCTCTGCTGACACTGAACTTGTTTTTTAAAGCATCATTTTTGCTATCGCTCCCATCAGACCACATGATGAGAATCCACTGCATTTGTTTTCCCTCACGCTGTCTCATCCATCCTGTTGGGTAGCTAGTCACAGAATAACCAGAGACCCGACAGGTGATGGACAACGACTGTCCAGGCTGAACAACCAATGAGTCTGGCTGAATGAGATCAATACTGTACACACCTGTGGAAACAAATCAACATTGTTGTCATTACTCATTTGATTGTTTGACAATACTATTGAATTTACTTTGTGAAGTTTCTCACAGGATCCCGCTGTTAGCAGCAACATCAGTGGTACAAAGAACATGGTTGATCTTGAAGCTGAACTGAGCTCTTCTGTCCTCTCACTGATGCAGTCGCACTTTACTTCAATTAGGAGGAAGTGCTTGATGGTTATTTGAATGAAGGAACTTTGCATTTACACTTATATGTGTGAAATATGTGTAGTTTTGTCTAATTTGAATAAAGGGAGTGTTTTTGCATTTCATTAATTAATTTGAATGTTCAGTGATAGTAGATTCACATGTTAGTATTGTTTAATACTTGCATTGTAAAATATATATTTTTATCATGTGATATCACAGCAATAAAAGCTGCAATTACAGTAAAGTATTACTATAGAGTATGTTATGCCTGACACTGTACATGAACACCTAAAGTTAGTTTCTTTTTAATATAAGAGCAAACTGCTTGTCTCTGTTTATGGTGGTCCAAGAGCTCCTCCACTGGTGATGACATACTATAAATGTTTAGACAATGCAAAGTTTTTGTTCAGGTCTGTTGATGGTTTGTGTTACTGTGGCTCTCTGGCGCAGTAATATACACCAGAGTCTTCAGGCTGCAGATTTTGTCCTTTTAAAGTCACTGTGTTGCTGGAAGAGTCTAATTCAACACTGAACTTGTGTTTTAGTGAATCTTTGACATCACTGTCCCTACTGAGCCACTCCAGTCCTTTCCCTGCAGGCTGTCTGATCCAAGCTGTGTAGTCGCTATCCACAGAATAAGAGACCTGACAGGTGATGGTCAGCTGTTGACCCGGCTTCACTGACATGGAGGCTGGCTGTGTCAGCTGTTCACACTTCACACCTGTAAAAAAGAAAATGTTTTGTGATAAATTATCAAGTGACACTACAAAAGAAGGACTGATCACTATTACAAATATAAAAAGACTCACATCCAGCTGCCAAGAGCAGTAACAGAGCTACAGAAAACATGGTTTTTGGTGAGCAGGATGTGCTGTAAACACCACTTCATGGCCATGAAGGAATTATAGCTGAGCAACAGAGGAAGTCAGTGAGTTTGCATAGAATCAAATATTTAAAGCATCAGTGATGGGAACTGGAACAAAGGTAAAAAAAAAAAAAAGAAAAAAATATATATATAGTGAAAGAATTGAAAGAATAATCGGCTTGGTTGTGTCTATGTTTTCTCTTCAGTATTGTTAACAATGCTGTGCAGGTGTTAGGTGCTGTATTCATTATTCCTCGTAGGGAGGACTAGAGTGTACTTGGATCACAGCTGTTATTTTGGTGAAATAACAGTAGGACTTAATTTGCAGTACTTTTTATATGAAAAAGAGGACACACATAATATGAGACATCCTGTACAAACTGTTTGTGTGTAAATCAATTTATTTCAGATTTCAATATCAGAGGTAAAATTCTTAGTGTCAGTGGAAGAAAATACTACCAGTCACAAAGTTTTTATTAAACACTATTAATGGTGGGATTGTTGCAAAACAACAACAAAAAAGTTTTTATTAGAATAAGTATAATAATTTATTATTATTATTATTATTATTATTATTATTATTATTATTATTATTATTATTATTATTATTATTATTGGGTCTTTTAAAAATATTCAATAAAATTGAACTTTATAAAATAGTGAAAACAAAGGCATTGATCATGCAGCATACATGCAGTGGGGATGAGGACAGTGCAGGATTTTGTGCACCTATTCAAACACCTTCAGTGATTGTGAGTATCGAGAACCAAGCCTTCTTGTCCAAAATCAGTGTCTGACCTCATAAATGCACTTCTGGAAGGTCAAAAATTGCCTTAAACACTCCTAAACCTTGTGGAAAGCCTTCCCAGCACAGTTGAAGCTGTTATAGCTGCAAAGGGTGGGCCGACATCACATTAAAGCCTATGGATTAAGAATGGGATGTCACTTAAGTTTATATGTATTTGAAAGCAGACCAACAAATTGTCATGGTCCTGGGCCGGTGGCCCAGGGTTTTCTTGTTCTTTTGTTTTGGTCTGTGGTTCTTTTCTAGTTATGTTTGGTGTCAACAAATTATGAAATAATTTGGTTTTTTTTGTTATTTTTTTGTTAGTTTTGCTTTTAAGAAATAGATCTTTACTATATCTTAAAGTCTTTTTCTCTCAGAGACACAGGCCCAGTTTGATTTCACTCCAAAATCTGAAAATCACTGGTTTTTCTATCACTGATAAAAAAGAAGCCAAGCATAAATGATGTTCTCTCTGTTTCTAATACATACTGTATCAAACTCTGAGTGTTCTGCCAAAAACACAATGAGACTGGCCATTGTTAAGCATATAAAAGAAAAAAACAACAAAAACTTGGCAGCAGAGGAATGTCCCTTTTGTTTTTGCCCTATAATATCAGTTTTTCACTAGCCCTCTCATGCATGAATTATTAAATTTTGATTACAGATTTTTTTATGCAGTGATTTTAGGGTTCCATAAGGGTACAAAAACATACTGAGAAACAATTTTTTTTTCTATCTCCATCCCCTAAGGAATTATTTTTTTGTACACTACAGTGTACTCTGTGCGCTTTCCTTAAAACAAAGAATTATATGGTAATTTGTTGAAATACTGTGTAAATCTTGAAATAATATCCCAGTATACCTGTATAATCACACCACATTCATTACTAGTCTTTCCTGCCTGTAGTATACCTAATTCTGCCTGGCAAAGGGTGCACTACATACTTTATTCTTGACTATTCTCTCGAACGACTCAATTTATTTCAAATCACTTTATTATCAATTCATATCACTTTAGAAACACACACACACCATCCCTTATCACCATGTACATAGTCACTGAACTCATACTCGCACCCAGTAAGAGGTTACAGAACTCTCATTCTGTACTCACATCCTCATCACTGCCACTATCACCACACTCTTCCTCACTTGATTCAGGAAACTGCCAACTCTATAACTATGTACTCCTGTCTCTTGAAGCTCTATAAAATATAAAGAAACAAAACATTTTCAATGCATAAAATATGCATTGAAAGTGCAAACATTCAGTGATGACTAGCTAGAACACAGTGGAAATAGCACATGCACATGGCCATGTAGACATGGCCATGTGCATTATGGTCACTACAGTGTACACATGGAAAATTAGTATTTTCTCCAAATGAAAAATCAAAATTGAGATATTTCTTGGACATTATGTTACCTAAGATGCTCATTAGTCTTATTTTATTTTTTTACCTTTAGTGGATTCTTTTATAGAAGGTAGATGCTGGGATAGCTAAGGTGCCTGATCTCTTTTTGTCTCCATCAGCCATCTTGGAATCAGTGACCCCTGTAGCCCTCTCAAAGGATTTTCAATGGGGTTTTTTTGTATGAAAGGGTGAAATAGCACTACCTGCTGTTGACTATGTGGACCAGTGCCCAAGATTTTATGTATTTGAAGAGATAAACAACTTTTAATCAGCTGTACACTGTAGTCTCATCCATGCATGAAAGGGCTAGACACTATAATACAAATAATAAAAATAAGAGGTCAAGAAGTCTTCACTAAAAATGTCATCATAGATAATGATAATGATTTTATTAGATTAGATTCTTAAATCATGAATTCCATCAAAACAACCAGACTGTCTACATTCATTTATTTTTTTCCAATGAGAACAGAGTGGATCTGTAAGTTTAAGAATTTATCATATCAAGAAGTAACATTGTCTTTCTTTTTTACTCTTATTTAACATGTGTGGTTGTGTCTTGCTGAGTATTTATGCATGTTTGTATCACTGTGACCCAAAGACTCACACAGTAATAAACAGCGGTGTCCTCGGGTTACTGTTGTCACTGCTCCAGCAGAAGTGTCTCTGCTGGAGCAGAACTTGTTCTTTAAAAACCTACTTTTATCAAACCTGAGGCCCCACTGATGAAAAATCCAGTAAATCCTCTCAAACCCAAACTGTTGCACAGATATTATCAAAGAGTAACTGGCGACCCAACAAGTGATGGTCAAAAACTCTCCAGGCTGAACAACCAGTGAGTTTGCCAGGATGAAATCAATACTGTACACAGCAGTTGAGTGTAGCTTTACTTGTCTCTGCTTTATAAAAGCTCCTGTAAATAAATCCACACATTCATCATAATATTCTGGGTATATTTGTATTCCTTTTATACAAAGTTCAAAGATCATTAGATCTGTGAGAACATAACCATGATTTATAAATTTATTGTATGTGTGGTTCAGTTCAGTAACAGCAGGGGTTATAGTTTGTGTTATTTATTTATTTATTTTTGCATTTCCTACTTGCACAATGACCCGTGTCAGAGCAAAATGTCTTGTTTTATTTGGATTGTGGACCCAGACCTTCACAATGTTGTCTCTTTGTATATTTGTAGATGGCTGAGATGAGAATAAAGTTTGGATTGACTTTAACTTTAAATATCGGCTACTTCAGTCTTCTAGCTAAATTCATGCATAAAGCTCGAGCCATCACTGTTCCAGCTGTTTTCTAAAGGGAGAGGCATGACACTGAATTTCCTCTACTGTTCCAACAACAGCTGCAACATATGTCCAAATTCTATGCATATGTTCCTCTAAAAATTGTGGGGTTTTTTTGTTTTTTTTTTTATTCCTCCTGGCACATGGAGGATTTTGTACAGCTGCTTAAACAGCTCCAGTCACTGTGGATCTCGAGCACAGTAATAAACAGCAGAATCTTCAGTCTTCAGGCTGTTCATCTGCAGATACAGCTGCTCTCTGCTGTTGTCTCTGGAGATGGTAAAGCGGCCTTGGACTGACTGAGAGTAGTAGGTGCTGCCCCCACCAGTGCTAATATAAGCAATCCACTCCAGCCCTTTTCCAGGAGCCTGTCTGACCCAGGCCATCCAGTAGCTGCTGAATGTGAATCCTGAGGCTGTACAGGTCAGTCTGTGGGATTCTCCTGGGCTTTTAATCACAGGTTCAGACTCAGTCAGAGTCTGACCATCAACACCTGTGAAATCAAAAGAAAGTAATTTTGATTCAAGCTCAAACTTTATGAAGACAAATAATAATAAAAATAATAATATGTTTTCACCTGCCCAGCAGAGAGCTAAAAGCAGCAGTCCTGTGCTACAGTCCATCATATCAAACTGTGTGTTCACTGACCTTCACTCTCTCTGCAGCCTGATAAGTGAGTGAAAGACATCTGAGTTTTGCATTGACTCCTCCTCACTGTGTGGACTGAGTTGAAATGAGTGTGGACATTGTGTTTGCATCTCATATGTGTTAATAACTTAGTTCTGTCAGCAACAAGAAAAATGCAACACACAGAAACCAAAAAGACACAAATTATACAATTTTGAATGTACTTAATAAGTCTCAGAGTTTTTGTTTTTTTTCTTAAATAACAAAGCAGACATTGTTTGTACTGGCGTATCAACAAAAAACTGGCATGGTACAAATACTTCATTACTGTACTTAAAGAGAATTTTCAGCCATCTGAAGATGCTTTACTTGAGTATTTATTTTCATTTTTCTGACTACATTTTACTACAGTTTTACAGAAATATCTGTATTTTCTACTCCTTACATTTTCAAAATACACTCATTACTTTAGGTTTAACACATTTGAGGGAAGTTTTGATTTCAGATCACTGCACCTTCAAACTTCAAACCAATCTGAGACTAAATGGAGGAACAATTACACATAAAAGCCAATATTATTGGTGTATCCATCTCCAGGGTTTATTGCATACAAAGAGCTGAAAGAGGCAAAACCATATAATCAATGCATCAATTATAGTGCTAAACTCAGGGGTTAAAGTGGGTCCAAGCATGTGCACATGTCTGCAAGTTGTGGTCGCTGTACTTCAGCATCTAGCTAGCACAACACATGAGGAGCATAAATGAAGCAATTTCAAATGCAACATTTCCGCTGGACAGATATCAGCAAACACACAAACTGTTTGCATGCAGATTGTCACACTGTGTATCTGCTAGCTAAAGGTCCAGGTCCTGTAAGTCCCAGAGGGAGAAAAGAATGAGAGATAACTTCACTTAGAGATGGAGAAAGAGAAGAGGAGGACAGGAAAGGAAAGGATGAAGAGAGGTTACATTTAAATGTAAAGACTGCTCAGTGATATCTGTTAAACTGGAAATTTAAAGCTTACATGTAATGTCCTCATTTTTAAATCTGCTGAAGTTATGTATTTTCATAACTGAGTTACACTAATTTTGTGTTATTCATAGATTGCATGAAAATACTGCAGTTTAGTGCAGGATAAACAGGTTAGTTTGCTGTAGTGTTGTGTATTTACAGTAAAGCTCTGTGTTGGACTGGTGCACAGCTGCTGTGGGAAACTCTCCATTACTCATATTTTCATTTACGGCTCCTGTGTGGTTGTATGTTGCCAGTTGAGCAGCGGTTTGTATGACTGTGAGGTAACGTGCACAGTAATAAACAGCTGTGTCCTCAGGCTGCAGATTCTGTCCTGTTATTGTCACTGTTTGAGCAGAAGTGTCTCTGCTGATGCTGAACTTGTTCTTTAAAGCATCATTTTTGTCAGTACCCCCACCACCCCAAATAGTGAGAATCCACTCCATTGGTTTTCCTTCACGCTGTCTGATCCAGCCTGTTCCATAGTGAGTCACAGAATAACCAGAGACACGACAGGTGATGGTCAAAGACTGTCCAGGCTGCACAACCAATGAGTCTGGCTGGATGTGATCAATACTGTACACACCTGTGGAAACAGAAATAAACATTAAAGCCATTATTCATTTATTTATTTAGCATTTGTATTTAGGGTGTAAATCCACCAAAGTTTCTCACAAGATGCAGCAGCCAGCAGCAGCAGCATCAGAGCTACTGAGAACATGGCTGATGGTGAAAGTGAACTGATCTGAGGTCTTCTGTCCTCTCACTGATGCAGTCACACACTTTACTTCACAATTATGAGGAAGTTCCTGATGGTCATTTGAATAAAGGGACTGTATTTGCACTTGAAAAAAATCTATGTGACTGATGAATGATTGGACATATAATTATTTATTTATTTTAAACTTGATCTCTAATTTTCAGCCTCATCAATTCTGAAACTCTAATATTAGTACAGATCTCAAGTCTGCAGTGGCTTTCCTCAACTGTTGCTTGCTACTTGGAATCAATAGGATAGGGTGGAGCTATAATTTGCACTTTTCAATCACCACCTTTTAAATCCTGCACAAGATGTAACGTGATCTTCTCGATAGTCACTGTTTGCAACACTCTTTCTACAAAAATTTAAGAGGATGAAAAAGGTGCACTAAATTACAACAGAATTCCAGCCAAGGGGTGGAGTGCCCATTCCCAGAACGAGTCCAGAATGAGTTTCTGCCCCAAGTGGAGTAGGGAGCTCACTCCCATCATCTTCCCTGCAGCCACCAGAGTACGTTTAAGAGATCCAAGTTTCGCACTGACTCCTCCTCAAAGGAAGGACACTGTATAGTCAGAGTGGACTTCCATTTTCTACCATCACGTTTGCTTATGCAATGTTTTAAATTAGACTGTTTCAAATTAGACTGTTAGCATGCAAGTACAGGCCATCATAAAAACAGCACACTTCAAACAATTACACTGATCGTGCAGCTGACACTCAAAAAGTGTCTTAATTAATTAATTAATCTGACTATTCAGTCTTTTTGAATGTGTTCAATAATGTGAGACCTCTTCAAAGGATCCAATGTTAACGCTGAAGCAGAGATAACTGACATACTGATTCTATTTTTGACTGAAGTTCATAAATATTGATTGTTTTGAATATGTTAGCTTTGTTCAGTACTTGAAAAATAGCAGTAGTTTTTTTTTTTTGTTATCATGTGATATCTCAGCAGTAAATAGTGATTTGTTCTTTGAATGTGTGTTGAATTTAATATTTGCACTGAAAACATCTGTCTGATGGAGACTCTAAAAGATCACATGACCAGTGTTTGGGTTGTTACTCAAAAAGAGTAACATTTATTTTTCTCAAAGGTAATGCAGTATGCAGAGGTGGAAAGTAACAAAGTACAAATGCTTTGTTATTGGACTTAAGTAGAATTTTCAGGTATCTGTACTTTACTTGAGTATTTATTTTCCTGACAACTTTTTACTTTTACTCCCTACATTTTTACACAAACATCTGTACTTTCTACTCCTTACATTTTCAAAACAGGCTCGTTACTGCAGGTTTAATGCATTTGAGGGAAGTTATTACTTCACATCATTGCACACTTGCAAACATCAAAATGATTTGTGCATAAATGAAGGTAACGATAACACATGAAAGACAATCCTATTGCTGTATCCATCACTGGGACTTTTCATATATAAAGAGATGAATAATTTATGCCTCATTTACAGAGCTATATTCAGGGTTTAAATTGGGTCGGAATGGTGCACATGTCCACAAGTTGTGTTCACGATACTTCAGCATTTAGCTTTTTGTTTGTTTGTTTTTTTTTCATATTTTGAAACATCCTGCGAATCAAATTGAGGTATACTAACTTTCTGTTATTCACACAGAGGCTGTGGTGTTCATGGTCAGAGTTGGGATACATCAAGTGTAGCAGAGATGAATTTGAATGTAAGCTGATGATGTTTAGATTCATTCACTGAATTCCACCTTCATATCAACTCTATACTGTCTGTAATGTATTCTGCCAGTGTAAGGAACAGAAATCAGCCAATATAGCTTGTGAAACATCTGCTTACATTGTGTTGCATTCAGTTGTGTAAACCCACAAAGAACAAAAGCAGCACAAGTCAGCTTATCATAGCCTGTACACAGAAAACATTTATGGGAGCTCACAGTAGAAATGACCTCCACCAAGGAAGTTATGTTTTTTTGCAGCATTTGTGTGCATGTCATCATTCTGTTTGAAAAAGGTTTTATGAATAAATTCTGATAAAACTTTGTAGGAGTGTAGATTGGGGGCATATTAACAAGCCTTTAAAATGTGGTTTATATCCTCTAAGGTCCTCAAGACCATCTTAAAGATTTACTGGCTGATAATTCACAAAAAGCCTCATAACTTAGGAATTATGATTCTTACAAGTATGGTGCATTGTCAACATATAGAAAGTATCCATTTAAAATATCATGTCACATTTAACCTCTCATAGACCAATAGACATACAAATTCAAAGTGATAATAGTTTGCATCCAAATTTCATCACATTTGACCTCTGACCTCAATTTTACATTTCACATCTGCCTTTCTTTCACGTTGACCCAAAAATGTGTTTATCTTTAAAGAAAAGATTGTCAAGAGAAAGAGAATGAGCTGCCTGGTTAGTTAGAAACATACTGTAGTATAATATTATATAATAATCTCATTACTTATATCCAGTTATTTACAATCAACACCTATTATCATTACCTGCTGCTACATAATGACTGTGTAATCAAAGTAAATATCTGCCATGCTGCCCTTATGTGATTTTTACTGAACTTCTTAAAGCACCTTTAAAAATAGCAAAGAAAGCAAAATGAATATTCACAAAATAAAATACTATTCCCTTAAAAGTAAACGCTGCCCAGAGAGGGAGCTGCCTTGGTGGAAGTTTGTGCTCTTGGAGGGCTTCTTGTTGTGAGTTGTGATTCTTTTCCCCACCCTGAGCCACTACAACAGATCTCAGGGTTCCCCCACCTGCTGAATCCCACTTTAACCCCTGACTGCAGTCATTCTTCTGTTCAGGTGTGGAGACAAAAAAACAAAACAAAACAATACATTGTGTTCCCATGTACTAATATTATTTTATTAATATAGCATTAGGTTGAGTTAACGTCACACAAAAATAGCTGCTAGAAATGTCCTCCAAATAGCTACTTTTTACTTTCTTACCTGGAATACATTTCAGAGGCCGTACTTTTTCATTTTTACTTAAGAAAATAAGTACTTTTGCCAGAGTATTTTTTAACACAAGTATCTGCACTTCTACTTCAGTAAAGGATGTCTGTATTTTTGTCACCTCTGGCAGTACATTACTTAATTAATCGCTGGAGAAAGTAATTCATTATGCTACTTGTTACAGTACTTGACCTCAAACGCATTATGACATCACAAACAGTCACCAACATAAACCTGAGGCTGAGGCAGCACAGTTCCCTGTGCGACATTTTTGTTTTTACGTATGAATGCAAAACGACAATACCGAGCAAAGCTGAAAACCAGCTGAAAGACACTCCAAGTGTGCGATTTGTCAGGTCAAAATTCTGAAGTTAAATTAATCAACCTCATCTGGCCAATCGGCTCTAAATTCAGATTTTTAAACCCCAGTAAGAACAAAAAGAAACTCACTCAAAGCAGAGAAGAGCAGAGTTCATCGCTAAACCGTTTATTGAGCATCTACAAAAGTGCAGGTTCAACAAAAACAACAAAACGTAAGGAGCAGCCTGAGATGTCTGCAAGTCTCAAGCTCAAAGAAACATACAAAGACAAACGGACTGCCAGGGGCTCCTCTGACTCCCCTAATATTGAGAGAGCAAACATTTCATATGCAACACACAATGTATATATAATATTGAGTGTAGCTACAGTACAATGCTACAAGCCTGACTGTGGCATAAAGCACTTGTTTTTGTCCTGGATGCAGTTTGCATTTAACCATCACATTTTGTCCTTTTGTGCAATAAAATAATTTCAGTATCTGCACTCCTGCAAAGCTGGAAACTGCTCCATCACTTTCCTCCTCCAACTGAAATCAGCTTATTGTAGCATGAGTGCAAAAAGAAAAAAAAAAAAAAAAAAGCAAGTTTATTTATTTATTTATTTTCTTGTTTTATTTCCTTTCTATCTACCTGGTGTGCAGATAACTTAAGAACATTAACAATATAAATAACCACTATACTGTAGTCTTAATGTATAGTATTTACTAGATTTTGTAAAGTAACATGCTTCATTATAGCATCACTAAAAAATGCAGTGTGACTACAGTAAAGCATTACTTTGTAACATGTGACACCGGGTTCTCATTAATGTAAAGGTTAATCTGCTCATTTCAGTTCATAACTGTCTGAGAGCGCCTCCTCTGGTGACTTTATGCTACCAGGATTCAGGCACTGCAGGGTTTTTGTTCAGGTCTGCTGATAGTTTGTGTCACTGTGGCTGTCTGGCACAGTAATACACAGCAGTGTCTTCAGGCTGCAAATTTTGGCCTGTTAAAGTCACTGTGTTGCTCGAAGAGTCTAATTCAACACTGAACTTGCTCTTTAGTGAATCTTTGACAGTTGTGTCCCTGCTGAGCCACTCCAGTGCTTTTCCTGCAGGCTGTCTGATCCAAGATGTGTAGTAGCTGCTCACAGAATAAGAGACCTGACAGTTGATGGTCAGTCGTTGACCCGGCTGCACTGACATGGAGGCTGGCTGTGTCAGCTGTTCACACTTCACACCTGTCAAAAAAGAAAATGTTTTGTGACAAATTCTCAAGAATTACTGCAAAAGAAGGACTGATTATTAATACAAATATAAATAAACTTACATCCAGCTGCCAAGAACAGTAACAGGGCTACACAAAACATGTTTTTAGTGAACTGGATTTTCTGTCAACACTACTTGACAGTCTGATATGAAGGTTTTATAGCTGAATAACAGGAAGTCAGTGAGTTTGCATAGAATCTGATATTTAAAGCATCAGTGCTGGGAACTGGAACAAAAGTAAAAATACGAAAAAGTAGCACTAACAACAGCTAACAGGGAGCTGAATTCAGTAATTTCATGGCAAAAAAGACTAACCCTACTGTGTCCCTAAGAAAGAATGATGTCTGAACTACTTGCAGTGTACACTTGTTTTTAGCTGGTTGTGTTTATGCTTTCTATTCAGTATTGTTAATAATGCTGTGCAGGTGTTATGTGCTGTGTTTATCCATCATAGGGAGGAGAGAACTGTACTTGGATCACAGCTGTTAGGTGGTAAATGACACTAGGACCTGTGGTACATTGTATATGAAAAACAAAGATGGAAATGAGGGAATATGAGAACCTTAAGTTACAACCTCAGACATCCTTATTTATTCATTTATTTGTTTATTCATATAATTCTGGAAAGCTTTCTTTGTCAGAATAAATAAACACCAGATTCTTTAGTCATAAGTCAACAGCTGCTGTCTGTTCTAAACCAAGCTGGGACTAACTTGGAATAACACGCGTAAGCACTGTCATATCTGATATAAACAATCCACTTCAGACATTTTCCTGCAATCTGTCCCAGTCAGTGCATGCTGTCATCACCAAGTTATATCCAGAATCTGTGAGATTCTCCTGGTCTTTTAACTGCTGCTTCAGATACTGTCTGTCTGAGCAGTAGAGCTGGTAGACATCCAAACATTTGCACTGAGGCCTCCTCTGACCACGACTTTGTTTAACAGGAGTTTGAGCAGAAACGTGAACTAAAGTTCAATAAGGAAGAGCTGTAATCACTTATCAGCCTGCTCTCCTGGGTTTCCAGCTGTTAGTCTGTTCTTTACATCACTTCCCATTTCTCACACTGTCTCAAACTCAATACTGACATCATTACTCTAGTCTAATAATTTTCTTGCCCGCCCTCTGCGAGCCAGAATCTGCATGTTTCAAATCTCTGTACTCTTCTGTCATTCTGCATTTCAGGCTGTCATTCGTGTAACCACCTTGTCTCCATCTCTGCCTCACTCAGCGACTCATCCACGCCTCCATCTTCATCTTCCATCATCTAGACTCCAGGACATTGTTCCTAACATCTATCACCTCTGGGTTCCTGTTCGGCTACAGTATTCTTGATCATCAGAGTCCAATCATTAAAAATTTTAACTGAATTCTGTGGCTTAATGAATCACATTCACTTCTTCCAAATTCAAACATTAAATTGCAGCAATTGCTGATCTAGTTGTTTTTTAGACAGAGAGATTTGACACCGACTGCTCTCTAGTGTTTTGATAAGAACGGCAACATTAATGTCTAAATTCACTGTGTCAGTGATACTGCAACTGTGGTTTTAGCAAACAAACTGTTTAACATACACTCACTGTTAGCACTGGGATGTGAGTCCATTTTTCATTTGGTTATTTCTGATGGAAAGAATCAGTGTTTGCATGTTCATTAAAACCAGATACCAACAGCTGTCTGGTGTTGTATTTGGAGATGTTGACTTAGCCTTCAACGTTTTATTTTGTGTCATTTTGGTGGGTCAGTGCTGAGAAGGTGTAATAAATATAAACACTCTCATACTGTATGTGTTAGCAGCAAACCACCCAGGATTCACTGAATTTGAATCCAGAGAGTGTGATGATCAGTCTGTGGGATTCTCAAGACCTTTTTTTTCACAGACTTAGTCAAGCTGTCAGCACCTGTCAAAGTAAAACTGCCATTTGCTATGAGCTGGTAATTTATAAAAAGACAAACACAAGTCAGTATGATAAAAGTCTTCAACCTGCTCAACAGATAAAAGCAGTCCTGTCCTGCAGTCCATACTGTTAAACTGTGAGTCCTCTGCTCCCTGTCTGATAAGTAGAAGTGACTCTGATTTTCACACTGACTCCTAATTGCTGGTTGCTGGTTCTGAACATGGTTTTAGCCTGTCATGTGCTGAACCTTGACAACTGCACTTCATTTTATTGTTAGACTATAATGTAAAATTATTTTCATAGAGTTTCTGATTTTCACAATCACTTTTATAGCATTACTTTTATGGTATCTGGTATTTCCAGGGGTTTACAGTATTTGTTCAGAGTATTTGCGCAGGTCTGTCAGTGGGTTGTATTACTGTGCCTCTCGTGCACAGTAATAAACAGCTGTGTCCTCAGGCTGCAGATTCTGTCCTGTTATTGTCACTGTTCCTGCAGAAGTGTCTCTGCTGACACTGAACTTGTTCTTTAAAGCATCATTTTTGCTATTGCTCCCATCATACCACATGCATAAAATCCAGTCCCATGGTTTTCCTGCATGTTGTCTGATCCAGCATGTTCCATAGCTAGTCAAAGAATAACCAGAGACCCGACAGGTGATGGTCAGAGACTGTCCAGGCTGCACAATCGCTGAGTCTGGCTGGATGAGATCCATACTGTACACACCTGTGGAAACAGACATTAACATTATCTCCATCATTCATCTGAATATTTAGTGTTTCTAGAGATTATTAGAATGAATCCATTAAAAGTTCCTCACAGGATCCAGCAGCCGGCAGCAGCATCAGAGTGAACATGATTGCTGTTGAAGCTGAAATGATTTGAGCTGATTGGTTCTCTCACTGAAACACAGATGCACCACTCCCTTTTTAGTGACACTTTTATTTCCATATTTTTAAATAAATTATATTTTAATAAATATTATGACTGGACTGCATTTCACTTTTTTAATGTCAGAGGTCACATTTACTATAGTGTGACCTTCTATTTATTTAAGTAAACTTGACATGTTTTTAATTAATATTATAAATATGCAAATCTATTGTTCTCATACAAATTGTCATGACAGTTAATTGATGACCGTGTGTACTATTCATGTAGAATTGGGGAAAGGCTGAAATCACTGAAAGACCAGGACCTGACCTGTAGCTTTAAATAGTTTGCAGTTGTGCTGTGATAAGGCAGCTATTCAGTGTTGTCCCATCCACTTAACCAAAAATAGTTTCTTCCACTTAAAACACTGAATCCAAGTGAGATAAATAACCTGCTGGGACATGTAAACATGCATCAAGACAAAAGCAGCAGTTCTGCCCTTTAGCCCATACTGTTACACTGTGAGTCCACTGCTGTCTGTCATCGTTGCTTTTATTAAAGAAGCAGAAATGAAAGACATCTGAGTTTCACTCTGACTTTTCCTCATTGGAAGGATCAAGATGGGAAGAAAACTTGGACAAAATTTTAGTGTATTTCATACTGAACGCTGATAATTTAACTACACGGTAATGGTAGGTCATAGTATAGCTATAGTATGAATGAATTATTTTCTGTATAGAGTTGATGATTGTGTGTTTATAAGAGATGACATATTTGCATGGACCACCTTCTGCAGGTTTTAACCTTAAATAGAAAAAAAAAAATCAAAGAAAAATATGTTTTCTATTGTATTATTATATTTTCCCATACTCAACAAACTCCGTATCTCATATCATGATTATTTTTTTTCTTTACAGGTTGTGAGTTGCTGGTTGCTGAGTATTTGCACAGGTCTGCTAGTTTCTGTCACTGTGGTATACAGTAATAAACAGCTGTGTCCTCAGGCTGCAGGTTCTATCCTGTTATTGTTGCTGTTCCAGCAGAAGTGTCTCTGCTGACACTGAACTTGTTCTTTAAAGCATTATTTTTTTCAGCACTCCCATCAGACCACATGATGAACATCCAATCTGTTTGTCTTCCTTCATGTTGTCTGATGCAAGAATAACCAGAGTCCGGCTGGGTGAGATCAATACAATACACACCTGTGGGAGCAGAAATCAGCATTGTAGCCATTATTAATTTGATTATTCAGCATTTCTACTGTGTTTAGTTGCATGAATCCAGCAGTTTCTCACAGGTTCCAGCTGTTAGGATACAGAAAACATGGCTGATGATGATGCTGATCTGATGCCAGCTATTCTGTCCTCTTACTGATGCCATCACACACTTTACTTCAATTAGGAGGATGAGGTTTGAGGATGAAGATGTCTTTGAATAAAGTGAGTGTGCATTTGCAGTTGAATAATTAATTTGGATATTCAGTGTTAAAACAGATGGGCACATAATTATTTCTATATTTTTTTAATTCTTTTGATTAAAATACCTTTTTAAAAACACCTGAAGAGAAATCAATAATGTTTTTTTCCAGAATTCATTTGAAAAGGATTCAAATATGTTTGTTTGTCTTTGCATTTTCCACAATGAAATTTAGCATTGCAGTGTTTTTAGTCAGTGTTCATATGTGTAGTTAATAATGTGAGAGCTCCTCACAGGATTCAGCTGACAGTATTTCAGAGCTACAGAGAAGATGTCTTATGTTGATGCTGATTCTGTTTGTTTGTTTTGACTGAAGTTCATAAATGTGGTTGTTTCTGACTTGTGAAATAACTTATTTTAGATTATGCAGTATCACAATATTAAACTGTGCTTTTGTTATTTAAAGTTAAGTTAAAAATTCCCAATGAAAACCTAAGAAACATGACCACAGTTGGTTTCTCCTTACTGCAAACATAAACAGTTCAGTAAAATGTTACTTTGGAACACGTTTACACCCAACGCTGCCTGAATCTGTCTTATAGTCAGTTTCTCATGAATGTCAAGGTAAACTGCTCATCTCAGTTAAAGCTGGTCTGAGAGCGCCTCCTCTGGTGACTTCATGCTACAGACGTTCAGGCACTGCAGGGTTTTTGTTCAAGTCTGCTGATAGTTTGTGTCACTGTGGCTCTCTGGCACAGTAATACACAGCAGTGTCTTCAGGCTGCAAATTTTGGCCTGTTAAAGTCACTGTGTTGCTCGAAGAGTCTAATTTAACACTGAACTTGCTCTTTAGTGAATCTTTGACATCACTGTCCCTACTGAACCACTCCAGTGCTTTCCCTGCAGGTTGCCGGATCCAGTGCGTGTAGTAGCCGCCAAGCGAATAAGAGACCTGACAGTTGATGGTCAGTCGTTGACCCGGCTGCACTGACATGGAGGCTGGCTGTGTCAGCTGTTCACACTTCACACCTGTTAAAAAAATAAATAAAATACATAAAGTTTTGTGACAAACTCTCAAGTCATGTTACAAAAGGAGAAATGCTGGCTATGACAAATGTAAAGAGACTCGCATCCAGCTGCCAACAGCAGGAGAAGAGCTACAGAAAACATGTTTGGTGAATCTGATGAGCTGTGAATCCACCCCACGGTCTGATGAGATGTTTTTATAGCCAAATAGGAAGTCAAGTTTGCATAGAAGTGAACATAGAAGCCATCAGTGCAGTTAACTAAAGACAGTCTGAGAAACTGATAGTAATGTATGCTGTGTCAAACTCACTCACTTGTAGCACATTGATGAAACCAGTGATTAATCCAGAGACTGAACAGGTCAGTGTAGATGATTCTCTGGGTTTTTTTAATCATGGGGTAGACTGGGCTTTGCATTGTCTGTTTCCTCTAAAGGCAGTTAATCTAAAATGCTTTATAATATTTTGGCCCTCAAACAAAGTGGGCTGCAGCTTAAAATATTTGTTTTCAAAGAGAAGATTTATCTGAAGTGAACTGATTATTGTTTCACTGTCTACATAGTCAACAACAATTCAGGACAATTGACACTGACAATATAAAATAAACCTTTGGGTAGGATAAAAAATGAAATAGTTTTTGTATTATATTTCTACAGGGGTTGGACAATGAAACTGAAACACCTGGTTTTAGACCACAATAATTTATTAGTATGGTGTAGGGCCTCCTTTTGCGGCCAATACAACGTCAATTCATCTTGGGAATGACATATACAAGTCCTGCACAGTGGTCAGAGGGATTTTAAGCCATTCTTCTTGCAGGATAGTGGCCAGGTCACGACGTGATGCTGGTGGAGGAAAACGTTTCCTGACCCGCTCCTCCAAAACACCCCAAAGTGGCTCAATAATATTTAGATCTGGTGACTGTGCAGGCCATGGGAGATGTTCAACTTCACTTTCATGTTCATCAAACCAATCTTTCACCAGTCTTGCTGTGTGTATTGGTGCATTGTCATCCTGATACACCGCACCGCCTTCAGGATACAATGTTTGAACCACTGGATGCACATGGGCCTCCAGAATGGTTCGGTAGTCCTTGGCAGTGACGCGCCCATCTAGCACAAGTATTGGGCCAAGGGAATGCCATGATATGGCAGCCCAAACAATCACTGATCCACCCCCATGCTTCACTCTGGGCATGCAACAGTCTGGGTGGTACGCTTCTTTGGGGCTTCTCCACACCGTAACTCTCCCGGATGTGGGGAAAACAGCAAAGGTGGACTCATCAGAGAACAATACATGTTTCACATTGTCCACAGCCCAAGATTTGCGCTCCTTGCACCATTGAAACTGACGTTTGGCATTGGCACGAGTGACCAAAGGTTTGGCTATAGCAGCCCGGCCGTGTATATTGACCCTGTGGAGCTCCCGACGGACAGTTTTGGTGGAAACAGGAGAGTTGAGGTGCACATTTAATTCTGCCGGGATTTGGGCAGCCGTGGTTTTATGTTTTTTGGATACAATCCGGGTTAGCACCTGAACATCCCTTTCAGACAGCTTCCTCTTGCGTCCACAGTTAATCCTGTTGGATGTGGTTCATCCTTCTTGGTGGTATGCTGACATTACCCTGGATACCGTGGCTCTTGATACATCACAAAGACTTGCTGTCTTGGTCACAGATGCGCCAGCAAGACGTGCACCAACAATTTGTCCTCTTTTGAACTCTGGTATGTCACCCATAATGTTGTGTGCATTGCAATATTTTGAGCAAAACTGTGCTCTTACCCTGATAATTGAACCTTCACACTCTGCTCTTACTGGTGCAATGTGCAATTAATGAAGACTGGCCATCAGGCTGGTCCAATTTAGCCATGAAACCTCCCACACTAAAATGACAGGTGTTTCAGTTTCATTGTCCAACCCCTGTATTTCTGCCTCTCACAGTGTCTCTCTGGAACAGTAATGAACTGCTGTGCCCTCAGTCTTCAGGCAGTTCATCTGTAGATGGGTTTTAATGCTGGAGTCATCTCTGGAGTTGGTGAATCTGACCTTCATGTTCTCTGGTGTCCTCCCTGCAGACAGCTAAGACGAGCATTGGCTCTCCCTCACAGGAAGAAGAAAACAGTTTAATTAAAACAACAGCAATTAAACATAAACTTGTAGTTCTTCTTTGGGATCTCTCTACATGATAAAAATAAGTGGAGCATTTTATTTCTTTGTTTTCATGATAATGGTCTTGTGAAAGTGTGTGTGTGTGTGTGTGTGTGTGTGTGTGTGTGTGTGTGTGTGTGTGTGTGTGTGTGTGTGTGTGTGTGTGTGTGTGTGTGTGTGTGTGTGTGTGTGTGTGTGTCACAGATCTGTTTATAGAGCAGTTTGTGTAGAGTATCTTATTGTCCTTGGAATCAGTGCTTTGGCGGCAGAGGAAGACGTATGAAGGCAACAGCTCTGTAAAAAAGTTGTTTCTTATTCTGCGGGTGAAGATTTATTTTGTCCTAAAACATCAACCAGACAGCTGTGCTGCTGACATAGAGTGATCAGGATGTATGGTGTTCTTCTCAGATGGCTGAAATATAGATTTATGAGCTATATCATGTGCTTCAAATAATGTACCTTGGCATACACATCTCACAGGACCTGTGGTGGTCTTGCCACACCAGCTCCACTGCAAAGAAGGCTTGCCAGCATCTCTACCACCTCAGACGTCTAAGAGACTTCAGACTGCCCTCCAAGGTACTGTGGAACTTCTACACCTGACATCTGATTTGGAAACAGCACCAAGCAGGACAGACAAGCTCTTCAAAGACTAGTGCATTCAGCACAACACATCATTTGGACTGAACTTCCTAACCAGCAGACCGTCTACTACAGGTGGTGCCAGACAAAAGCCAGAAAGATTGTGAAAGACCCCAGCCATCCCAACTATGAACTCTTCTCTCTGTTGAGGTCAGGGAAGCGCTTTCGCTCCCTGAAGGCTAACACTGAGAGGCTGAGGAGGAGCTTCTTTCTGCACGCTATAAAGGAGCTGAACTAGGACAGCTGACAGTCTAGTGCTAAACTCACCCGACTTATACGATCACATTTAATTGGAAATGTATTACAATGGGACCAGATTTTTCATCTGAGATAGGCAAAAATTTGACTTGTATGATCTGATATAGTTGAAGATTTTATTGGAATTAAGGTTAGGAAAAATCGGGACTGCGGAAGCCATCCGACCAGAGCGAAAGTCCGATTTGTGCAACTTTGACTTATTACTGTATTTTGATTCTGAGCATTTCACCTTTCTCCTCCAGATGAAGTTATTGATGAAATGCAATATATGGCTTACACAGCAGCAATAAGTTAACAGCTGAAATGACAATGGAACGCTCATTCATATGTGCAGAAAATAGCCATTGAAGTCACATGGCTATTTGAGGTTTTTGTACAGCTGTTCTTCTGTTTTCAGTCACTGTGCTTTCACGGGCACAGAAGTAAACAGCAGAATCTTCTGCAGTCAGGCTGCTGATCTCGAGGTACTGTCTGCTGCTGGAGTCTTCTTCAGTCATGGTGAAACCACTTTGAAAAGAGCTGCCATAGCTAGCAGAGTTTCTTCCTGTGTTCATCCTCCCAATCCACTCCAGAGCTCTCCCCGGCCTCTGTCGTATCCAGTGCAAATAATGGCTTGTCAGGCTATAACCAGATATAATACATGACATCTTCACTCTCTCTCCAGGTCTCTTCACCTCAGGGGGAGACTGCTCCAGTTTGACCTCACTCTGAACTCCTGTAAAAAAAAAAAAAAAAAATGTGATTATTGTCGATCAGACTTGTCTTTGGTGTTTTAAAGAAAACACATATTTCATACCATGGAAACAAACAATGAAGAATAAACTCCAGGTAATCATGTGTTCCATAATTTACAACACTTTATATTCACAATGATTGTTTGGTTAAAAAAGTGCCCAAGATGTCATGTATCAAATAAAATGAGGATTGGTGATGATGTGTTTATAAAGGAGTAAAAATTTGCATAGACCTCCCTCTACAGGAGCCCTTTGGTATTCAAATTCAGTTAAATAGCTTCTAAGTATTTTATGACTACCTATCATACAATATCATGAATATTTTTGCTGTTGTATCTAATAATCAGTTTTGGGTTTTTTTATTAGAATAAAGTAGTGTAAGCCTCAGTGTCTCACAATTTTTGTGTTGTCTAACTGTTCTCATTGGGATTCACTGCACACTCTGTTCTCAAACAAATGCTTTAAAAAAATAACACTGTTAACCTTGATGCTAAAAAACAATTTACCTTTTAATACAGCATAGCTAAGATATAGTTTATATTAGATTTATATTTTTGAATGAACACACTGAGCACATCTTTTGCGTGGGAATAGTTTGTGCATATTGCAGGTTTGGTGCAATGCTGCTCCTGTGCTGTAGGAGGAATACCGGCCACCAGAATCAGCAGTATCATTTTGATGATACTTTCTTTTTCTTGTACTCTTTAATGAAGGTAACTAACAGTGTCATACCTTAAACCGTGTGTCAGATATAAAACAGTGTGTGGATTAAAAAACAAAAATGTGTTTTATTTGGAGTGAAGGAAAAATTATATAAATGGGTTGGAATAAATTATGTGAGTGGATCCATTAAGACGTTTAAGATCAGTAACAGCTGTAAGATTTTGTACAGCTGCTTAAACAAGTCCTCTCACTGTGAGACTCGAGCACAATAATAAACTGCTGAATCTTCAGTCTTCAGGCCGTTCATCTGCAGATACAGCTGCTCTCTGCTGTTTTCTCTGGACTGACTGTGAGTAGAATTTGCCACTATCACCTCCATCAGTAGCAATCCACTCCAGACCTTTTCCAGGAGCCTGTCTGATCCAGGTCATCCAGTAGCTGCTGAATGACAGTCCAGAGGTTGTGCAGGTCAATTTGTGAGACTGTCCAGGTTGTTTAAATGCTGGTTCAGACTCTGTTAGAGTTTGGCCAACATCAATAAAGTTCTTCACCTGCCAAGCAGAGAGTTAAAAACAGCAGTCCTGTCTTACAGCTCATCATGTTAAGCTGAGAGTCCACTGTTCTCTGTCATCCACTCTGCAGTCAGATATAAAGCTGTACAAGCTATCAGTGCTTTTGTATTGACTCCTCCTCCAGCCACATGAAGGCCAATTAGAGGAGGAGACAAGCAGTATATGCCTGAAATAAAAAAAAAAAAAACTTTCTTATTAGAAAACTGAGTCAATATGATGCCAGATGTTTCTGTGCTTGAGAATGCTTGTATAATCAAGGGCAGTAATAAACAGCAGAAACCGCTGCTTTCAGCCTCTTGACCTAGAGGTCAGTGCTCCAAGACACATTTTGAGAAAGCCTGAAATGACTTTGTAAGGAGCTAACATACAGTAAGAAGCAGTTTTTATTTTTCAAACATCAAATCCACTCCCCAGCTGTCGCCGACATGGGTAATAACTTGTGATAACTAGATGTAAAAGTACAGATTTTCTTTTTCTTCTGTACTTGCAGATTTTATTTTTTTTATCATGAATACTAACAACAAAAAACTGTCCAGGTAACCATAAGTTCAAACTACCCTAACTATCAAAGTGGACACTGAGATTTGTAATCAAAGAATTACTAAAATGAAGCCATATGTTTTGACCAGATGATAAAAAGGTTAATGAAAAATGGGAAATTCATTTGCATAGACCTTTCTCTAATATAACCTGTTTAATACACCTTTGGGTACATGCAGTACAAGTAGTCTCCTTAACAACGTGACACCGGATGTCTGCTATGTTTTAACTACAATGTACAGAAAAATGACCACAAACATTAAACAAATTGCTTTATATTGTAAGACAAAACCTAACAACAATAATTACAGAAAAAACCCAACAATCAAATGATTCCTTATGAGCAAGCACTCAACAAGACCTGTTGGGGTGAGGGGAGGGAGACAGGACAAAAGAAACGCTGTCAAAGAGAGCCTGAGATTAATAGCAACTAATGAATAAATGCAGAGTGGGGTATAAACACAGAATGAAAAGAGGTGAGTGAAAGAAGCGCAATCAGTGTATCAAGTAGTATCAGGGGAACCCCCCCAGCATCCTAGGCCTATTGCAACATAACTAAGCGGGGGGGTGTCAAGGTCATCTGATCCAGCCCTAACTATAATCTGTAATTTTAATTTTATATTGTACATCTGCTGTCTTATGTAAGAAAAAAATCTTAAACTTGATATTATGTCTCCTCTCAGAAATATATTTCTTTCAGACTGGGTGTTTTTTCTAATTTTATTGTATCTCGTATCTAGTACAAATTATAGTCTGTCAGGCTGAACCCAGATATTACACATATCTGGTTTCAGCCTGACTGACTCCTGTAAGAAAAAAAAAAGAAAAAAACAAGAAATTGATTATCATGATTTTTTGTTGTTTTTTGTTGAATCAATTTTTGAATTATCTTTAATAATATGTATAATATGCATGTGTATTACTTGGACCTGTTACAATTAATACAACCATGTTATGCTGTATTGGCTGGTCGTGACACGCCTGATACATAAATTTTGTGTATTCCTGAACGTCTTGGATCCACACACATTAATTAGAGGCCTCTAGAACAGACCAGGGGACATCTCCTGCTACGAATTTCTAGATGGCAGTTGGGATGAAAAGTTAAAATCAGATTTGATGCTTTGCACAGCAGTAACTGCCATTTGTGCTGGCTGTGATTGCACCCCATTGGCAGCCATGCGGGTGGTTCAGTCTTTGTTCAAGAAGAACTTTCAGTTTCAACTTTTTTTTGCCATCCATATTTCTCCACTTGCTGGCTGCTGGCAGGGTTCTTTTGGAACTGACAGATGAAAAGATGTTGCTCTTCTAGCTCACCTAGATGAGCAGCTGACTCATATACTGAAGGTTAGAGTCCCGGATTTGAGTCTGCTCAGACCATGTAGGAGGAGGACAGGATGAAGGGACAGAGTCCCTCCACACTTTTAGGGACACCACACAGGGGTTAAGGCTTGTTTAAAGTCATTTTATCTAAAATGCCATTTTATGACTTTAGCAAAATGAATGCTTGATGATCCCTGACAGAGACACAGAGAAAATGATTTGAGCAGGAAATGTTTGGTTTACATTGAGCTCAAAGGACAAACAGAACTGTATGTTCTGAGGTTTTCTTATTTCTCATGGGAAAAAAAAATCTGTCTTTTGACAGCGTGAAATTCAACTTTCACCGTGATAATTTTGGGTGTGAGGGGTATGAGTGACATGATTCATTATGATGACAGATTCTTCTGTACTTGAGCTGGCCTGTGCATTTGAACAAAGAAATCTTTTTGCAGTCTTTTTAAGCAAATCCTTAACGTTTGCATCAATACCACTGTAATCCACTTCAGGCTGCCAAATCTAAACTGTGTCACAGATGCTAAGAGAATAAGATGGATCAAGCATTAGCTTATGATCATGTTGTCTTCTTCAAAGTAAGTCTTATATTATATTCTAAGGTGAACAGCTGCTACAGAAAAGGGTGAAATATGATGGAAACATCAGCCTTTAAAATCATCTTTTTCTCATTAAGAAGAGTTTGCATTTGACATCAAGTTAATAAGAGCTCCAAAGTCAGATTAGAAAATGGACAGATCAGTTTTACATCTTAAATTTTATTCATCATTAATCTTCTGTTTACAGTGTATTGATTTGTCAGTTAATCTGTCACATTGTTGCTTAGAAACATGTTTCTTGTCTTGTAGTTTCACTGCAGTGTTGACCTGTTGGAGCAACTCAAACAATTCCACTATGAAATTTTCACTTCTGTCAAGAACTAAAGTTCATTATGTGCCAGTAACTTAGTCAGAATCCACTTTAATCCTTTCACAATAACCTGTCTGATCCAGAGTCTCCACTCCTTCATTAGACTGTAAAAGTCAGTATGAGAGAATTCAGGTTCCTACTTCAACAAAGAAGGAAGTCTTTGCTTGCACTAATTAAACCAATTAAATATTGTTTTAATGTCACCCAGCTACTCGAAATGAATGTTATATATTATTGTTGAGTCTTTACCTTACAATATAAAACACCGTGACTGTTGGAGTCATGAAAGATCTTTTGCTTGTGCAAAAGAATCCAAGTTTTGGAAGTCACATGGCTACTCAAAGTTTTTGTACAGCTGTTCTTCTGTTTTTAGTCACTGTGCAATCGAGCACAGAAGTAAACAGCAGAATCTTCTGCTGTCAGACTCTTGATCTCCAGGTACTGAGTGCTGCTGGGAACATCCTGAGTAAAAGTAAAACGGTTTTGAAAGGAGCTGGCATAGGTAGCAGCAGTTGTATCTGTGTTTATCCACCCCATCCACTCCATAGCTCGCCCCGGTTTCTGTCATATCAGTTCATGCTGTAACTTGTCATCTTATAACCAGATGTGACACATGAAATCTTCACAGTCTCTCCAGGTCTTTTGACCTCAGAAGGAGGCTGGTTCAGTCTGATATCACACCAAACAGCTGTAATTAAGGTAGACAAATGAAAATCCCTATAAATGATACTATCAGAAAAAAAAGTTATTTGTAACTGTTCTTCACTTTCTTACCATGAATGGTCAGAACAAATAATAAAGTCCAGGTGATCATATTTGTCATTTCATTCACTGTGAGCACTGATGCTTCTGATGCTCTTTCTGGAGTTTGAAAAAAATGTAGCAGTCTGTGTGTTTTACCTGTTACTGTTGGTGTGTTTATAAAGAAGGATGAGTTTGCATAGACCTCCCTCTACTGGAGCCTCTGCTGTTAGAATACTTTTAGAGGGGAAAATGCAGACATGATGTAGTGCACTAATGGTTTTCCTCTAAACTGTGGACGTGGGAACAAACTTTGCTGGAAGCTTCCAAAAAACTGACCAGAGACCAAAAACACTTCAGTCATCACACTTGGACTACATCAAGTGACCTGAATGACTCCCACAAACAGCACTTTAGGAAATTCAGGAAAGATTCAGGAAAGGTTTCCTTTATGTTTGAGTGAGTTTTCTTCCATGGATTCAATTAAGAATAGTTTTAAGTTTATGTTCCTTTTACTCATTTTTCTTGTGAAACAACAAATATTAACACTATTACTGTTGTTTTAGCAGGGTTTATTAGAGACATGGAAAAATAAAAAATGAATTAGATTCATAATTGTTGCTTTAACAGGGATTATTAGCATCATTATTCAAAGACAGAGGCTGATCTAATGTGTCATTTTCCTGAGAGAGGGGTCAGTCTGAGGTTCCCAAAATCTTTATTTCTTTATACTGATGTACGTCTCAAGTAAAATACATTTTAAATGCTACATAACATCTCTGTAAAGAAGTAACTTGATGTACTACATGTGTGGTTGAGTGTTGCTGGTTGTTCAGTATTTGTACAGGACTCTTGGTGGTTTGCATCACTGTGGTGCGACGCACACAGTAATAAACAGCTGTGTCCTCAGGCTGCAGATTTTGTCCTGTTATTGTCACTGTTCCTGCAGACATGTCTCTGCTGTAGCTGAACTTGTTCTTCAAAGCATCATTTTGATAAAAGCTGCCACTGCTTCCTCCCCACTGATCAAAAATCCAGTCCATCGGTTTTCTTCCACACTGTCTGATCCAACCTGTTGCATAGTTGCCATCAGTCAAAGAATAACCAGAGAGCCGACAGGTGATGGTCAAAGACTGTCCAGGCTGCACAACCATTGAGTCTGGCTGGATGAGATCAATACTGTACACACCTGTAGAAACAGAAGTCAACAACATATCATATTTGAGCTAAATATTAATGATTCTGTTCAATTTATTTGTTTGAATCAGTTGAAAATTCCTCACAGGATCCAGCAACAAACAGCAGTATCAGAGCTGCAGAGAACATGGTTGATACTGAAGCCGACCTGATGTGACTTCTTCTGTCATCTCACACGTCCTTTTCTTATGAGAAGCAGCTGTTTGCATATTAATGAAAGAACAAAGACATTTACATGATGATAATGGTGATGTCATCCTCTCAAACAATCACTGACGCAGAAACTGTTAATCCAAACTGTAATTTATTTTTTCATTTCATTGTGCAAACACTGGCCGAAAATGTAATGTAATGTTAGAGAGATTTTTTTAAATTATTAATTTATGATTTAATTTCTGATTATAATGAGCTATCGCCGATTTAGCTGGCTGATGTGAAAAAAACATATGACTGAAAATACAGAGGATATTTATGAAACAGGTCTTGAAGCTCCAATGCAATCTCCTCTACATATTGTTATTGTTTCAGTGATTATCATTATTATCTATAAGAATCAGGGACCAACTGTAAAAGCAAAATTATTCCAACTAGCCAAAACAGATATTTTAGGACTGCAGATCACAAGAAAATCTAACTTCTTACAAATTATCAAAGCTCATCACTTTGATATGAGCAGACTGGCTTCACTGAGATTGAAAAAGAAACATGATTTGTATCTTAAATGTGTCAAAATCATCGTAGATTGTCTCTTAAAATATAATACACTTGCAAAAGCAACAGAAGTGGTTCCAAAAGAAAGCAAACATAAAAAATAATCAGTTTATTATCATTTTTTTCAGATGAGGATTTAAAACATAAGCTAAATATGTCTGATGAGCACTGTGGGATTTTTTTCAGCTGCTTAACTAAAGTCAGTCACTGTGAGTGTCGAGCACAATAATAAACAGCAGAATCTTCAGTCTTCAGGCTGCTCAGCTGCAGAAACAGCTGCTCTCTGCTGTTGTCTCTGGAAACAGTGAACCTGCCTCGGACTGACTGAGAGTAATAGTTGGTGCCACCATTAACATCAGTTGCAATCCACTCCAGTCCTTTTCCAGGAGCCTGTCTGATCCAGGCCATCCATGCTACTAAATGACAGTCCAGAGGTGGTGCAGGTCAGTCTGTGAGACTCTCCAGGTTGTTTAACAACTGGTTCAGACTGTGTCAGAGTCTGACCATGAACTGTAAAAACAGAACAATAATCACGTGTTTTTATTTCACAACATTTTAATGACAGAAGCTACAGTAACTGATCTTCACCTGCCCAGCAGATAGTTAAGAGCAGCAGTCCCGTCCTGCAGTCCATCATGTCCAAGCTCAGTCTATCCCAGAAGAGCACAGAGGGAGGAAACGACAAAGGACGAGGGGAGACAGGACCTAAAATTTAACACTGTGAAATGCCACCATTTATGTGCACTGTAGACTATGACTAGTTGAATTTCTCTATCAAATACTGAATTTGCTTCTAAAGGAATTAAAGGCCTACTGTACCTCCTGTCAACTCATAAAATACAGCTGGTAGTTACCATGAGGGGCCCAGATTCTGTGGTGTGCAGAGAAATGTTTAAAAGCTGTATTTACAAAACTATAAAGGCTAAGGCTGGGTATAAACCATTTAAACCCTTGATAAAGATGTGAGTTTAGAAATTGATGTAAAATGTTGAGGGCACATGGGTCAAGTGACTGTAAGGTTAGGGTCATTTGAATTTTTTAAAAAGTAAAGTTTCAAACACGTGTTAACACACAATTAAGGTGGGGCTAAAAAATGTTTGTCAAAGCATTTTTTGTCTTTTTGTTTTTATTATTTTAAATCCACTGATCCAACCTGTTCCAAATCAAAGAATAATCAGATATGTGACAGACGATGGTGAAAAAAAAATTCTCATAATTAAAATTCATCAGATTATTTAATTATTCACAATTTATTCTTTTGGATGCTTTTGCTAGAGTAAAGCTGCTAATCTCTGTAAGATCTGCTTTAAAGAGCTACTATGTAGTTCTTCCATCTTTTCACTGACACACGGACTTTGCTGCTGTCCTAGTTATATTTAAAGTATTGGTTTATTCTGAAAAAATAATATTTGCTGTTAACTGTTAATGGTTTGTTTAGAAATTAACAGTTTTGTAATTAAATTACAGTCACAGTGCTTTTTACATTATGGATGTTATTAAGCTCTGAAGCACTATTAATGAAAAATTATTTATTCTAACTTGGTAATTTAAAAATTAAAGTTTTCCAGCATAATTTATCAAAGAAAATATTTTTTTCATGTCCTGTCCTACAGCCATGTTAGTCTGTGAGTGAGTCCACTGTTCCCTGCCATCATGCCTACAGTCAGATATTTCAACATTTCTGGATGAAATTGCACTAATTTACTGCACTATTCAAAGTGAATAGTGAAATGCTAGACAAATGACACTGACATTGCTAAAAGTTCCAGGCGGTGAGAGCAAATAGAGGAAGTAGTTTTTGTATGACATTCCTGTTTCTGTCTCTCACTGTGTGTCTTCGGGCACAGTAATAAACTGCTGTGTCCTCAGTCTTCAAACTGTTCATCTGTAGGTAGATTTTACTATTGGAGTCGTCTCTGGAGATTGTGAATCTACCCTGGACTGACTGAGAGTAATAGATAGGAGAACTAGAAGTGCCTATATAAGCAATCCACTCCAGTCCTTTTCCAGGAGCCTGTCTAATCCAGGCCATTGCGTAGCTTCTGAGTGTGAATCCAGAGACTGTGCAGGTCAATCTGTGGGACTCTCCTGGTCTTTTGGTGACTGGTTCAGATTCTGTTAGAGTCTGACCATCAACACCTGCTGAAAGATTTCAAAGATCGTGTGAATTAAATAGGGTTACAAAAATAAATATTTAAGCATACTGAAGTCAGAGAAAACCTTCCTACCTGCCCAGTAGAGAGTTAAGAGAAGCAGTCCTGTCCTGTAGTCCATCATATTAAACTGTTTGATCTCTGCTGTCCTCCCTGGCAGTTATGTAGAGATGATGACTATTTAAAGTTTGTATTGACTCCTCCTCACAGGAAGGAGATGACTGAACTCCACTGATCTCAGCTGCTGTTCAGTGAATATGCACTTCCTGTATACTTTAATTAGGAGTTATTCCTTATCAAGGTTAGCTTCTTTTTTCTTCTTTTTATTGCTCACACTTCACACCCATTGAAAAATATGACACCCAAAAAGTGCAGAGTATGACAAAGACACTCACAGCCAGCTGCTAAGAGCAAAAACAGAGCCAGAGAAAACATTGTTTTTGCTAAAAGTCATTTGACACAGTCAGAGCCTCTGCAGTCTTTCTTGCTCACCGGACTGGGTGGAGATTATTTATCTAACTATGTATTTATTTTTACTTATAAAGTATGACCTCACTACATTAAACTCACATTATAAATTGATTTAAAATAAGCCTAAATAATACTCGCATTGAACACAATTATATTTTTCTGATAGGTGTTATTAAATAGAGCAGCTGTGCTGCACATCCTGTTTAATTTAATTTGCTTTAAACTGATGCATAAGCAAGGATGTCCTTTCAGCTCCAATGTGCCAAATCATCTTCTCTCCTTGGATTTAAGTCTTCCAGCCATCTCCTAGTATTCCTTGTTGTCTTGTTTGTTGTATACCTCATGTACAGTACAGTCTTCCAAATGATCCCTGGACTTTATCTTTAGCCTGTTCCTTCTTTTTTGGATTATTTGCTGCACTAACTGATAATCTATTATGACTGTGTTCTGTCTTTAGACTAATGATTAGGAATGTGGATTATACTCTGCTACATGCTGTTATGTGCTTGGGTCTGTTGGAGTTATGGTATAAATTCCATTCTGTTTATTATAAATTATCATATCTTCTGTTTGTATATTTTCTATAAGTTGTTTTATGTGCATATGACTGTTGTTTTTATGTTTGAAATGGGAACACGTGGTGGTATTTCTTACAAAGGAAGTTGTAGTTACCTGCAGGCTGCTCTCGGCCTGCAGAGAACACATATAGGATACGTGTCTCGTATACGCCATGTTACATGCGCACATGTCACAGTATGCTTACGACCATATATGGTAAGGAAAAAAAGCCAAGAATGTTGTTTATTACATGCTGTAAACTGCGTTTGATGTAACCCACGTGATCTTATTGTGAAAATCCGAATAAAAGCGCTGCGCAGGAAGCAGTTCGCCAGGACAGATAACTTCCGCTCAGCTGAGAGCTGAGTTCAAGGAACGGATCTCTCCTCCTTGCGCAAGTTCAAAAGAGTTGTGTGTTTGTCCTCTGAGTTTTTAAAATGATCTGAACCTATCAGGTCCTTTCAACAAAGGTCATTTTTCACTGTGTGAGTTCATGTTTTGAAGGGCTGCATTTTGGCTCAAATCTCAATATTTTTAAACTGAATAGTGTTATGTGTCTAAAAGCCATGAGTAAAAAAGCTGCCATCACCCAGACACCCACCTAAAAGAGACCTTTACAAAGTGGGATCAATCATCTGACTGTGATGACATGTCTGACAAATAACATTATTTGATGCCCTGGATGAGAACATTGTTGGATATGATTTTGGTAATATATTGAGCATAAACTTTTATTTGTAAAATATTGATTATTTTATCTTAGTGTAAAGGTTGCTGTAACCATACTGCTGTAAAGTTTTCTTTTTGGAAATGTCAAACATAAAACATGTTTATGTTGTCAGAATTCACATTACAGCAATTTTTAAAAAAATGTCAGTCAAATGAAACATGATCCTTTTTTTTTAGGAATCATTATTTTATTATCATTTCATCATGTTAGTGCAAACTGTACAGTTTATCTTTTTCACAGTAAACTGGCATTTACACAACAGTGGTCCAAGAGCTCCTCCTGTGGTGGCTTCATGTTACAACTGTTCAGGCCACACTGAAGGGTTTTTGTTCAGTTCTGCTGATGTTTGTGTTACTGTGTCTCTCTGGCACAGTAATACTCAGCACTGTCTTCAGTCTGCACTTCTGTCCATTTAGGGTCACTCGTTGCTGGAAGAGTCTGTGGAAATGCTGAACTTGTTCTGAGTGAATCTTATAATATGTTGTGTCTCAGAACGTGCTACTCCAATCCACTCCAGTCCTTTTCCTGCAGCTGTCTGATCCGGTGAGTCCAATAGCTGCTCACAGAATAAGAGACCTGACAGGTGATGTCAGACTTTGACCTGGCTGTACTGTCACAGAGGCTGGTGTGTGTCAGCTGCTCACACTCTCACCTGTTGAAAAAGGAAATGTATTGTGGCAACTTATCAAAATATATGACAACCAAAAAATGCAGAGACAAAGACAAAGACACTCACAGCCAGCTGCTAAGAGCAGAAACAGAGCTGGAGAAACATGTTTTTGCTAAAAGTCATTTGACACAGTCAGAGCCTCTGCAGTCTGTCAGGTTCTTAAGCCAAATAACTCAGGAAGACAAAGAGTTTGCATACAATCAAATACATGAGTCATCATTGGAAATGGATCTAACAGGAGCCAATCAAGGAGTCTGTTATTCAAAGTAATGAAAATATGCTTGGAAATGCACAGAGGATATTTTAATTTGATTGATGATACAATTGTAATGACAGTGAACAAGTCCCTGATGGTAACACTGCATTTAATTTTACATACTACAAAAAGAGGTACCAGAGAATTTTATCAGTGTTGATTAGACTTTATTTATTTTACCATTATTTGTAAGATTCATTATTGGTCTCTTATTTTCATACTTTACAGATTTATTTGTTTCTTATTTGGCTTCAAGAGGGTTGTTTAATTTGCATAAAGTCTCAAGTCTGCCTTGACTGATTTGCAACTTTGTATAAAATATAATTGGGTTAAATTTTTCATCTTTCCTCTCCAGTCAAACTTGGTGGAAAAGGTCATGGATCCAATCAGGCTGGAAACAGAAAGGATCATGACAGCTTTACTCTCTCTCTCTCTCTCTCTCTCTCCTCTCTCCTCTCTCTCTCTCTCTCTCCTGTCTCGTCTCTCCTCTCTCTCTCTCTCTCTCTCTCTCTCTCTCTCTCAGGTCTCTTCATCTCAGAGGGAGATCGCTCCAGTTTGGTCTTCCTTCAAACTCCTGCAAGAAAAAAATTGTCAGACTTTTTTGTTTTTCTGTTTTTGTTTTTTAAAGAAATCAAAATAGATAAGAATCAAAGATATTGATAGGACAGTGAAAAATGTCCAGTCATTTTCATTTATCTGATGATTCAGAGTTTCTGTTGTTTGTTAATGTGAAGCCAATAATCTCATCACAGGATCTAATATGTATGAGCTGAAATAATGAAAGCTGTACAGTCTTCTCATCAACAGACAGACGTTACTCAGTTATATTAACAGTATTTGCTTGATTTTGGAAAAGAAAAGTTAACTATGAAGCATTTACAAATTAACAATAGAATTAATAGTTAAATAGTCTCTCTAATTCATGGATGTTACTGAGCTCTGAAACCCTGTAAATGAACAAGTTATTTATTCCAACCTTAAATGAAAAAAAAAAGATCTTTCAGTATATATTTGATGTTTCATTTCTCATGCACTCTTTAGTGAAGGTAATTATCCAGCATCTTATAAAATAGTCTGTAATTTTTAAATATATATTTTTCTCTATTGGAAAAGAAAAATCTCTAAACTGACAGTACAAGTTATGACTGAGTGGATCTAATAAGACCTGCAGGATTTTGTACAGCTGCTTAACTAAGATCAGTCACTGTGAGTCTCGAGCACAATAATAACAGCAGAATCTTCAGTCTTCAGGCTGCTCATCTGCAGATACACCTGCTCTTTGCTGTTGTCTCTGGAGATGGTAAACCGGCCTTGAACTGACTGAGAGTAGTATTTGCTACCACCACCACCATCAGCAGCGATCCACTCCAGTCCTTTTCCAGGAGCCTGTCTGATCCAGTGCATCCAGTAGCTGCTGAGTGAGAATCCAGAGGTCGTGCAGGTCAATCTGTGAGAATCTCCAGGTCGTTTAACTGCTGGTTCAGATTCTGTCAGAGTCTGACCTTTAACACCTGTCAAGATAAATACAAAATCAATAACATGCACAACTTACAAGCACTTACCAAAATATTTTAGATCATCATCAAAGAACTCTTCACCTGCCAAGCAGAGAGTTACAAACAGGAGTCCTGTCCTACAGTTCATCATGTTAACCTGTGAGTCCACTGCTCTCTGTCATCATCTCCACCTTCAAATATAAGATGTAGAAGCTATTCATGCTTTTGCATTGACTCCTCCTACCAGAGGTGTGTGATTAGGTTCAGCCTGACATTCAGATACAGTGAGGTGGAAATTTATGATGAAAAAATGAAAGTTAATTAAGGCTTGTTAAAATTATGTTTATTTAAAATGCTGTTTTTGAATTTTCCAGCATTTATACTTGACTCCTCAAAAAGAGATCAAAGCAAATCTTTGTTTAATGTTGGGCTGAAAAGGTAGTGTGTATTCTTGTTTTTTTTTTCCTTTTTTCTTTGGTCACTGCAGAACAACAACTACGTTTTGAGTTTGAAATTCCATTGTTAGTTAATATAATGCTCTCCTTTGGGTTTTACAGTAAATAAAAATCATACAATAAAACATATAAATTATACTCTTTCCCTCTCCTAACCCCAACTGGTCACAGCAGATGATGGTGAGCCTGGTTTTCCCTGGAGGTCTTTTCCTGTTTAAAGGAGTTCTTCCTCCTTACCATCAACAAGCGTTTGCTCAGAGAGCATCAGCTGAGTTCTCTCTCTGATCGTGTCTTTACTTTCCAATCTAAGGCCACTTGAAATGACTCCTTCTGTGAGCACCACTTACAGTTCAGTATGTCACTTGTGCAACAAGTGTTCAGAAAGTGAATGGGGTTTATACTGGGTCAGCTACGTTTGTGTTACTGTGGTTTCTGATCAGTAACAGAGTCTAAACTGAAACTGAACTTTAAGCAAATCCTTGATGTTTGCATCAATACTACTGTAACCCACTCCAGGTTGCCAAATCCAAGAGAATAAGATGGATCAAGCATTAGCTTATGATTATGTTGTCTTCTGCAAAGTAAGTCTTATATTATCTTCTGAGATGAACAGATGCTACAATATGAAATATGTTGGAAACTGAAGCCTTTAAAATCTTAATTATTAAGATCTCCAAAGTCACATTAGAAAATGGACAGATCAGTTTTATGTCTTAAATTTTGCTTTTTTTAATCTGTGGTCTTCTGTTTACAGTGTATTGATTTGTCAGTTAATCTGTCACATCGCTGCTTAGAAACATGTTTCTTGTCACACTTTGCTCACAGGATAGGTTATTTTTATTGTGTCACATTTTTACTACTCAAAGCAAGGATATCATGTAGTTTCACTGTGGTGTTGACCTGTTGGAGTGTTGGAGCAACTCAAACAACTCATTCAACAACTCAGTGTTCAATTCTGTCCAGAACTAAAGTACATTATGTGCCAGTAAGTCAGAATCTACTTCAATCGTTTTGCAATATCCTGTCATGTTGGAAATTGTTATCACTTTTTGCAGTATATTGGTATTTACTGTCACTATTTTATATCATGTATTAATGAACACTGTGTGCTTTAAGGTTACTGGGGTAAAGGTAAGGCCTGTTATATCTAATACTCATATATGCTTGAGGCCTTCTTGGGCTGCAGGAACATCTCTGGTTCACTTTTGTAACCTCATGTTATATTTTAGGAACTCTTCTGAAAAGTAGGCTCCAAAAGTGGAGTTCTGCACACTCACCTGTGTTTTTGTAACATAGATTAGCAGGGGATAAATTCTAGCTAAGTGGGGAATGTCAGAGAGGTGTTAATTGAAAGAAGATCAACCTTTCAGAGCTCTTGAAAACCATTGAGTTACTCTGGTGACGATGTTTCTTTAGCACACGTGTGACGAAAGTTGGCAGAGCCTCAACAGATGATTGGTTGGGGTTCAAGTTTCAGGGGTTGAGACTTTATGTAAATTTGGAGGGGTCAAAGGCAAGTGGACAGTTAACATCTTTAAGATATAAACGTTGGCCCGCTCTTTGTCTCGCTCTCTTACTTTTTGCTCTTCCCTTTCCCATCTTTTTCTTCTTGTCTTCCTGTCTCTGCATGTTTCTCCATCTCTTTGTTTCTCTTTTCACTTCTCTCTTCTTCTCTATGTGTGTGTGTGTGTGTGTGTGTGTGTGTGTGTGTGTGTGTGTGTGTGTGTGTGTGTGTGTGTGTGTGTGTGTGTGTGTGTGTGTATCTTAGTCTTAACTATGTTACTGTCTGTGTTTTGGTTTTTGTCTGTGTGTTGTGTTATCAATATGTCTAATAAACAGCCTGCACCGGAACTTGCTCATCCCAGTGATTTTTTTGGAAACTTTGGTTTTAATTGGGAACCACTAAAATTACACCCAACAGTCTGATCCAGTGTCTCTACTCATTCATTAGCTACTAAAAAAGTCAGTATGGTTCCTGCTTCGGTTAAATACCTGACAAAGAATAAATCAGTATTTGCACTCATTAAAACAATAAAACACTGTTTAAATGTCACCTGGCTACTCAAAATGAATATGTTACTTATTGTTGTAGAGTCATTACCTTACAATATAAAACCCTTGAGTCAAATGTTGTTGTGATTTGGTGCTATAAAAATAAATTCAATCAAACTGAGTTTATTGATTTTCACCTTGTTTATCTTTCCAGATAAAATTCATGGTTGCTTTTTACAGTGTCAATTTAGGATTAATGATTAATACTGAAATAACAACTTGAGTAATGAATATTTTCTTGTTCATCTACAGTAAAATGAACCATGGATTCATCAGAGTTCTTTTGTTTGTGCAGAAAATTGCAAAAGTCATAAAGGTCACATGGCTATTTGAGGTT